>NW_024412391.1:73689723-73698229 GCF_014898765.1 Herpailurus yagouaroundi
TATGGTAGAAGAATGTGGTCCAGTTTCTTTCTTTTGCATGTAACTGCCCAGTTTTCCTAACACTATTTGTTGCAAACACTTTCTTTTTCCTATTGCATGTTCTTGCCTTCTTGACTCCTTTATTGAAGGTTAGTTGACTGTATAATCATGAGTTTATTTCTGGGCTCTTGATTCTGTTACATTGATCTGTGTATCTTGTGTGTGTGTGTGTGTGTGTGTGTGTGTGTGTGCATGTGTGTGTGTGTGTGTGTGCGCGTGCACATATGTGCACCAGTACCATACTGGTTTGATAACTATAGCTTTGTAGTGTATCTTGAAATCTCAGATTGTGATACTTCAAATTGTTTTCTTTTTCAAGATTGTTTTGGTTATGGGGCGCCTGGGTGGCGCAGTCGGTTAAGCGTCCGACTTCAGCCAGGTCACGATCTCCAAAAGATTGTTTTGGTTATTCAGGGTCTTTTGTGGTTTCATACAAATATTAGGATTTTTTAATTAATTTTTTTAATGTTTTATTTATTTATTTATTTATTTAATTTATTTTTTTCAACGTTTATTTATTTTTGGGACAGAGAGAGACAGAGCATGAACGGGGGAGGGTCAGAGAGAGAGGGAGACACAGAATCGGAAACAGGCTCCAGGCTCTGAGCCATCAGCCCAGAGCCCGACGCAGGGCTCGAACCCACGGACTGCGAGATCGTGACCTGGCTGAAGTCGGACGCTTAACCGACTGCGCCACCCAGGCGCCCCTAATGTTTTATTTATTTTTTAAGACAGAGAGAGACAGAACATAAATGGGGATGGGGCAGAGAGAGAGGGAGACACAGAATCCAAAGTAGGCTCCAGGCTCTGAGCTGTCAAGGAGCACAGAGCCCGATGCAGGGCTCAAACTCACGAACCATGAGATCATGACCTGAGCTAAAGTCGGACGCTTACTGACTGAGCCACCCAGGCATCCCCAAATATTGGGAATTTTGTTCTGGTTTTGTGAGAAATACTTTTGGTATTTTGATAGAAGTTGCATTAATTCTGTAAATTTCTTTGGGAAGTATAGACATTTTAGCAATATTTGGTATCCCAATCCATAAGCATGAAATATCTTTCCATTTAGTTTGTGTTATTTTCTATTCTTCATCAGTTTTTACAGTTTCCAGAGAATAGATCTTTCCCCTCCTTGGTTACATTTATTCCTAGGTATTTTATTATTTTTGGTGCAATTGTAAATGGGGCTGTTTTCTAATTTTTATTTCTGCTATTTCATTGTTAGTGTATAGAAATGCAATGGATTTCTGTATATTGATTTTGTATCTGTGACCTGAGTTCATCTATTAGTTCTAGTAGTTTTTTCATAGAGTCTTTAGGATTTTCTATACATAGTATCATGTCATCTGCAAATAGTGGAAGTTTTACTTTTACTAATTGGATGGCTTTTATTTCTTTTTGTTGTCTTATTGCTGTGGCTAGGATTTCCAGTACTATGTTGAATAAAAGCGGTGAGAGTGGACATCCTTGTCTTCTTCCTGATCTTAGGGGAAAAGCTCTCAACTTTTCACTACTGAGTATGATGTTAGCTGTGAGTTTTCCATATATGGTTATTTTTATGTTGAAATAGGTTTCTTTACTCTGATTTTTAGTGCTACCTTTATCTTGTAATACATTTTCTTAAAACAATTCACTCTTCTAGATTCTTTAATTTAATTGTACTATTAAATGTTAAATGTCTAGTCTGCAGTTTTAGAACCTTACTATTTTTGTTAGTCTAGTTTTAACATTTAAAAATATTAAGTATCAATGAAAATGTAAGTCAAAAATTCTAGTGATAGGGTGTGTACCCGCCCAGAATTTGACTTTTCCTTATTTATAAGCTAATAAATTAACTTGTTACTGTTTTGTAGATGCCAGTCATTGATATGACACTCCTGGGTCAAAGACAGGGAACTTTGTTACTCACACCACAGCAGGCAATGTGAACGTCAGCATATTTGTATCAGTTCACCTTGCCCTCCACTCTGATGTGGATCATGTGATATGGGCCTACACTGATAACTGCACATGTAGTGCGTTTGAGTCACATGTGAGGAACACTGAGCTTGTTGAATCTGCCTCTCATATCGCAAATGGTAAGCCAGCCTATTCCTTGTCTTACCGAGAGACATTGCCTTATCCTTTTAGGTTGCCCACTATATATACACACAAGCCTAAGAAATGGCCAAAGTGAAGAGCAGCCAGAGCCTTGCATTGTTGGCATAAACTATAAGACATCCAGGAGCAGGAGAGACTGAGGATTCTCTTTCCCAAGAGGTATTAATAACCCAGTGGATTAAAAAAAAATTAATGTTAGTTTATTTTTGAGAGAGAGAGAGACAGAGAGAGGACGAGTGGGTGAGGGGCAGAGAGGGAGGAAGACACAGAATATCAAGCAGGCTCCAGGTTGTGAGCTGTCAGCACAGAGCCGTATGCAGGGCTCAGGCTTGCAAACCGTGAGATCATGACCGGAGCCCAAGTCGGACGCTTAACTGACTGAGCCATCCAGGTGCCCCAATCCAATGGATTTTAAGCTTAAAATATTATGACTTCTTTCTTAAAATGATGTTACATATGGAGACCAAGGATAGAAAATAGTGAGAATTGAAAGTAGGCTAGTTGAGGCCAATTTCAGCCACTTGACTGCGAGAGGGAAGCTGCCCATTTGGAAACCTCTCTTATTCTTGAACCGGCTTCTCATCCAACTCCATGAAACTTCCATTAAAGAAGACTACCTCTGGAACTTCCTACTTAGATTAAGAAAATAGGCTCAGAGAACTAAAATTAAATGCTTAAGATTGGGGCCAGATAGTGATTGCTAAGTACTAAATAAAAATACTCTTTATTTAGGCTGTTTTATGCAGCTCCTTTTAACAACTCCTTTTCTAAACTGTGAGCACCAGAGCAAGAGGACAAAACAGACAACTCAGTCTTATATGCAAATAAGCATGCTCCATGATTTAGTATGTATTAACATTTTCTTGCCCCACTGTATGTGGGTTACATAATCCTACGTTTTGACATAATGTTAATATAATTTAAAAATAAATGCAATGGCATTTTCACGATACAGTTTTATGACTGAGATTACTCTTGCATTAAATTTTAGAAATCTTTCTAATTAGATGGCAAAATAATGTTCTATCTATGATACTCTATACTACTAACAATGTAATTGACATGGTCATTTTATAAAACTTATTGCAGGTTTATCTTACTGTAGGAGAAAAAAGTGATAATAGATATTTATATAATTGAAACAATACGTTTTGCTATAATATTTTCTCATATCGGAAATTACATATATACCTATATACACATATATATGTATGGTGTGTGTATACACTTTTATATATGTATATTTTTAGATATAAAATAGAAATTTCCCTGGGAAGGATTAGGACTCAAAATACTATTTTGGGAGAAAACATACATAGTGTTGTGTATTAACATATAGAAGTGTGAGTCACATCTGCCTTGTCAGTTTCTAAAATATGTAGTGTCAAGTAAAAATATAATCAGGAGAAATTGAAATGTGTCTTACATATTGAATTAGCCACTGGAATAAAAATAACCTCAGATATCCATGTGTGCAATGCCTAACCTTGGCTTTGAATACTTTTATGTTTCTCTCTTGCTTTTTAAAAATGTTGTAAGGGCGCCTGGGTAGCTCAGTCAGTTAAGCATGTGACTCTTGATTTCAGCTCTGGTCATCATCTCATGGTTTATGAGATTGAGCCCCGCTTCAGGCTCTGTGCTGGCAGCATGGAGCCTGCTTGGGATTCTCTCTCTTCCTTTCTCTCTGTCCATCCCTGTCTTGCTCTCTCTCTCTTTCTCAAAATAAATAAACTTAAAAAAATGCTATAAGAAAATGTGTTTGTGGACACTTAGAAGACATGTCATTTTAATTTACCCATTTGGGAAACCACAGAAAGAAGGAATGTTCTTTTAAAGCATTTTTTAGTTTGTTAATACTATAATAAAGCTCTTTTAACGGCTAATAAATGTATGTAAATGATGTTTGTAAGTTCATCTTGTTTTTAAATCCTGAAATTAGCTGTGTATTCACTTTGATTACCTTTTAGGCATGTCAGAGTAGTAATTACTCCACTTTTTTTTCACCTGGTTTCGGTTTATTTCACTAATGCATAACTTTGTAAGTAGAAGATTTTTCTCAGCAAACCACATATTGTCACTATTATCATCTCAAAGTGCTATCACCAGCAATTTTCTTTTGCACCTGCTAAAAATAGAACCTTAATACCTAAATCAAACTTCCAAAGGGAAGATAATTAAAGCACTCAGTAAACAATGTAACTTTTCATTGAGTAAACTGTGAGATTGCCTGCTAATTTCTTCTGTTATTGACTCAGCCTTCATGAAGCTCTGTGGACTTCTGACATCTATTATATGTCACGTTTTTATTCTGACATTCTTGTTTAATTCATCAACATACTGCAATATGTGAGTAACTACTCAAAAAATAAATACTCTCCACTTTAAAAAGAACATTAATACAGAAGTAATTATGTAAGTATTATCTATGTATACAAAACCATTAATAAAAGACTTAAGAAACTTAAATAGAAATGAATAGTATCAGCTAAGACCTGCTAAATAAGAGATAGAATATGTTTCATGACTTTTATAAAAAGAATCATCCTCTATTTGAAGTTTATTTATTTATTTTTGAGAGACAGAGAGAGAGACAGAGAGAGAGGGAAAATGTGCATGGCGAAGCAAGGGAAGGGCAGAAAGAGAGGAAGAGAGAGAATCCCAAGCAGGCTCCACACTCAGTGGAGAATCCTAAGGAAGGACTCAATCCCACGACTGCAAGATCATGAGCTGAGCCAATATCAGGAGTCGGATGCTTAACCAACTGAGCCACCTAGGTTCTTAAAGAATCATCCTTTATTTAAAAACTTTGCATGCTTATCAGAATTCGCAGTCACCTGGAGTCAGTTTTCTCATAGCACTGTAATGTGTAAAGATATATACTAATTGAGGACCCAACACAGTCTGATCCTTGTCAGAATAATCTAGGACATTTTCTCCAGTGTATTTTATTGAAGTGTAGTCTCACCAGATGCTACACTAAAAACGTGTCCCCTGGTCAAGAAAATTGGCATATGCTTCACATTTAATCTCTTTTAGAGATATAAATTGCATATATTAACACTGTGGGAGATCTTTGAAGATAGAACTTTGTTTTACCTAGTATACAAAAAATTTATTTTACCACACAGTCTTTTCATTTATTTGGCAGAATTGGTTTCTGGAAGGCACATATTGCTCAAGAAATAGTATTAGAAATATTAAATACCTTTGAATTGGTGTCTTCATCATCTCCTAGAATTTTTTCTTTTGCCTGCAGAGCAATACATTACATGATCTAGGGAAGATTTCTGTTAAAACGTACCACGCACATACTGCCTATTCATCATTTCCCATATTGGGAGTCATCATCTTGTCCCCATGTTTCTTCTGACGTGCTTCCTGTCTTGCTGAAAGGCATGACAGATCCTGAGAGCCATTCCAAGCTTCCATTTCTGTTTCACTTCCCAGAAGCTATGGCTTTTAATTATGATTGGTTCTACCTGCTAAAGGTATCTTTGTTCCCTTCTGTCTTTCTTATCCTGGTAGAGCCTTGGTGAAGTCATTGTGTATCATCCCTGTTACAGCAGTGGACCCTGAACACTTTACTTGGGAAACTAAGTTTCTTAAAATTCAGACTCCAAAGAGTTGCTGATTATTTATGCAGTGTCCTTGTTTATCATGTTCTACTGAATCCGTAATCTCTCTTCATGTAAAAGCATATTCAGTGGCATGATCAAAGTGTGTACTTTCGGTTCACCATACCTTTTCTAGTGCCTCAGTTCTGCCCACATATTTATTTATCTCCTATCAGTTCTTTGAGATTCATCTCAAACATCATTTCTGTTCATGTTCTAACACTTCAATCAGGCTTTCTTACATAGTGTTGCAGTTGTCTCTTTATTTGTGTAATGTCACCACAATGTGACCCCTGGGTGCTATCAGTACCATTAAAATGCCAGCTCATGGTAGGTAGTCAAAACATGTTTGTTCATTGAAGGAAAAACAGAATTTAGACAAGTGGCATGTAGAGGGAAGTGCATGCTTCATGTTAATAGCATTAAAATTGTAGTTAGAAATACTTTGAAACTTACCAAGTCCTGTATTGGCTGCAAGGCTTTTTAAGGTCCTTCAAAAAAAGTCTTAAATAGTAATGTATTTCTTTTCCCGTGTTCTTTTTTGTTTATTTATTTTGAGAGAGAGAGAGAGAGAGTGAGCAAGCAAGCAGGGAAGGGGCAGATAGAGAGGAAGAGAATCTCAAGCAGGCTCCACACTCAGTGCAAAGCCTGACATGAGGCTTGATCTCACGAACTGTGAGATCATGACCTGAGCTGAAATCAGGAGTTGGACGCTTAATGGACTGAGCCACCCAGGTGCTCCTCTTTGCCCATGTTCTTAAAGCTTAGGAGGATTAGAAAGACGGTGAGCCTTTTTTTTTTTTACATGAAACTTAAGAACTTTCTAATTTTAATCGTTTTGCTCAAAAATTACCTCAATGAGGCTAACCTGGACCAGTATTTATTACTATAATCTGCCACCTGCTTTCCATAATGCAAAATTTTCTCACCCTGATTTCTTTTTTCTTTTGTTTATAGCATTTATTATCATGTAACATGATTGTTAATTTATTAATTTATTATGCTTTTTTGACCATTATCTCTCTCCTTCACTAGAATACAAGTTACATGAGTGTCAGGCACTTCTCTACTCATACAGAATCTTAGTAGAGTGAGTGAATTAATCCTGTATAGTTATTACAGATGCATATCTGAGTAGGGTAAACCGGAATATTGATTCAGAATGCTCACGTCATATCTCGTTAGCTGCAAATGTTTTTAATGACTTTCTTACCTCACCTTCCAAGACTTCATCTCAAAAGTTGGAAAGAAGACAATATCACATATATTTAAAAACTTATAGGGGCGCCTGGGTGGCGCAGTCGGTTAAGCGTCCGACTTCAGCCAGGTCACGATCTCGCGCTCCGTGAGTTCGAGCCCCGCGTCGGGCTCTGGGCTGATGGCTCAGAGCCTGGAGCCTGTTTCCGATTCTGTGTCTCCCTCTCTCTCTGCCCCTCCCCCATTCATGCTCTGTCTCTCTCTGTCCCAAAAATAAATAAACGTTGAAAAAAAAATTAAAAAAAAAATAAATAAAAACTTATAAAAAAATTTTAAAAACAAAATGGGGCGCCTGGGTGGCTCAGTCAGTTAAGCGTCCGACTTTGGCTCAGGTCATGATCTCGCAGTTTGTGAGTTCGAGCCCTGCATCGGGCTCTGTGCTGAGAGCTCAGAGCCTGGAGCCTGCTTCGGATTCTGTGTCTCCTTCTCTCTCAGCCCCTCCCCTGCTCATGCTCTGTCTCTCAATAATAAATAAACATTAAACAAACAAACAAAAAAAAACTTCAAAATAAATTGTCACCAAACTAGGTCCATAAGGAACAGTGTATCTTCTATTACAGCTGAGGCATAAATGAATGACACTAAACTTCACGGAAAAGAGACAGTGGGTTTGCTGATCCGTAGAGAGGCAGCATAGCAGTGTTGTCAGGATGGTGTCTCTGCTACCCCAGAGCGTCTGGCTTTCTTCACCTAATAAAACGGGCGTGATCATGAGATCATGATCATGGAGCTGGTGTCAGAATTAGAAGAGTGAATACAGAGTAAGCTTTCAGGACAGTTCACAGTAGTAAATAAAGCTCAATAAATGATAGTTTTGATAGCTACCCTTCCCAGATCTAGAAGGCATTTGGTATCGAGGTATACCTTTTGCTAAGACAAGATGAAAAATGATTCTCTTCTAAGTGAAATTTTGCTTCCAAGGAAAACTAAGCTGCTTAATGAAATGTGTTTGAATGTTAAATGGCAAGTGTGGGCCTTTACTCCAAGCTTGAAAGTTTATTTCAGATTATTTTGTATAATGTGGTAAAAAGTAATGGGCCCTGACTAAAATGAAGACACATGCATTGCTGTGGTTTTATACGCGATATCAACCATGATTCTATTTTTACTTAATGAGCTTTTCTCTGTGATTGTGGCATATTAATATGAATGCTTTCTTTACATATGAAACGAAGCAAAGTATCTCTAAGATTTTGAAAAGACTTCCATCGAGAGAAGTTTTATCATGGATTTTCTTAAAATGAGTATACTTGAGAAGCCTTAGAAAATTGCTGAGAAGTAATTACCAACAAGAATATGTTGACACGAGAAATGCTTACTCTGAATGGCTTAATTCATGTCAGCCATGGCCTGAGATTTGTTCTCTTTTCTGACATTTTATTTTTTTTATTTATTTATTTTTTTAAATTTTTTTTTTCAACGCTTATTTATTTTTAGGACAGAGAGAGACAGAGCATGAACGGGGGAGGGGCAGAGAGAGAGGGAGACACAGAATC
>NW_024412391.1:73698239-73787566 GCF_014898765.1 Herpailurus yagouaroundi
GATTCTGTGTCTCCCTCTCTCTCTGCCCCTCCCCCGTTCATGCTCTGTCTCTCTCTGTCCCAAAAATAAATAAAACGTTGAAAAAAAATTAAAAAAAAAAATTATATTAATTTATCCATGACCATTCACTGATGGCAATTACTGTTGCCAAAGAATATCTGAAAACTGTTGTAATTTGAAACTTTGGATTTCATTCTCCATATGTGTGTGTGTGTATAATTATATATAAAATGCTACAGTATATAATGTGTGTATAAATTATATATATGATATATAATATATGTAACATGGATAATTTTGTTGGTGTTGAGTGTTTATCTTTTGAGGAATACATTTTCTAATGAATTCAATATATTTAAAAAATCTGAATGAAAACTCAAAATTATTGATTTTAAAGGTGGCTAAGTATTGACTTTCTAGTAGATATTTTTGTCAGGATTAACTTACAATTTAAGCCATAATTCTGTCTCAGCTGAGGCCAAAAGAAAGCAAACAGTATTGCATTTTATGTATATGATAAATGACAGAAGGGTAGACTCAGGTGAAATGGATTCATGTTGGTCTTGATTAAATATTAAACTTTGTTCTTCGCAACACTGAACTCCAGCAGGGGCTAAATGAAATTCATCCAGGCATGACAGTAGTGACGTGGCAGTGCTGACGTTCAGACATGTTCTTTTCCTGATACATTGGTCACTGACAGTATAAATCATAGGTGCACAAGTACCTAGCTGTTAATAATACAGCTTTGTTAGTGATTCTGGCAAAGGTCCACACCCCCTTGCAATTAAGAGGTAGTCAATTTCTTTCTTTTAAATATTGCTTATATTATTACTTAAAAAAAAAAAAAAGCAAGTGGGATATGGCTCTTGGTAAAAAAAATGCACTTAGTCATTTTCAGTGTTACGAAATAGATATTAATGATCATATAATAAGTTAGTGAATTTTTTTGAAAAAAGAAAGGTATTTCCAAAGGAAGTCAAGACTAACAATTTGACCTGTAAAATAAGCGGTTAATATTCACCAAGGCTGGGATTTAAATCCTGAAAGAAAAACTGAAAATACCGAAATTGAAAAAAATAAAATGTTGATATGAGATTCTTCTTTCCTCCCTTAGTTATGCACAGAATTTCATCGTAAGGTAGCACTTGGCTACATAGTTTTATGAAGATAAGTAGAAAGATAAAAAAGGTCACTCTGACAAAGATGAAGAGAACTTAAATCACCGTATATATTGACTGCTCTTTTTTTTTTCTTTAAAAATGCAATGAGTCTGTGTTTGATGCGTGCCTTCCAAGTATTTATAGATATATTTACTAATTTGTTTGCACAGTACTTCAAGCATGACAGAGGATGGTAAAAATCCTCATGCTAACATTATTTTCAAGTGATTCTAAAAAGCGGGTAAAAGTGATGAATCACACTCTTAATAAGCACATATGTTTGATTTACTAGATCATCTTGGTTAAACTAAGTTAAAAAAAATTGTTCTTACTGTAGAGAGTTCTCAGAATTTTCAGTGTGGTTAATGTACATGAGGAACCTCCAATAAAGGGATGCTTACACTTTTCTCAAACTTATTTTCATACTCATGTCTAGGGATTTGTGTGTGTTATTTGAGATGTACTTCTGAAAATGTTGGCGTAGTTAAATTTGTTACAGTTTATTAAAATGGAATAATAATATGTATGGTATGGAATAAAATATACCTATGTTTTCCATTTCTACTTGGGTATTTTACTGTTTCATGTAAAATTCAATTAAACTTAATAAATGCTTTGGAAGATTTTAGAAAAAAGGAGTAACATAGCATGTGCCCTCACAAAAATCATAATATTAGCAGTAGAATAGGAAAACCTGTAAAATAGTTCATAAAAGTTAGACAGTAATAACTACTATAATAGAAGTGCAAAAAAAAAAAAAGTATCACAAAAATAAGGAAATGAGGTATTTGATGAGGCAGAGTGGAATGTGAACTGTCCTTGAAGGTGGGTTAGACTTTTGGGGTGGACATTTGCTGTATCATTTTGATTTTCTATCCTGAGCATTCTTCTAAGATATGCTCACTGGGTAATTAAAAAAAATATATTTTTTAAAGTTTATTTATTTTTGAGAGAGAGAGAGAGAGTGTACGTGAGCTTGGGAGGGGCGGAGAGAGAGGGAGACGCAGAATCCAAAGCAGGCTCCAGGCTCTGAGCCGTCAGCACTGTGCTTGACACGGGGCTCGAATCCAGGAACTGTGAGATCATGACCTGAGCTGAAGCCGGAAGCTTAACCAACTAAGACACCCGGGTGCTCCTCACTGGGTAATTTTGGTGGGAGACACAGGTTTGCCTCTCACTATGAAGGCATAGGAAGGGAAGATGTTTCTTCTCTTGACTCCACACAAGCTAAGATTCCCTTTTGGGACTCTCTTAAAGGACTTGGCACCTTGAGGGATGCTAAGATGTGGCAGTGTAGAATTCACATGTGTCTTCATTGTGTGAATGAACCCTGCAATGAGCGGGGTTGTGGAGGCAGCAATGCCAGCCAGCATTCTTACCTGACTGCACCTTCCCTTTGACTGTGACTCTGGCTCCTCCTGCCCAGTCTTCTTGTTTCCTGTTTTCAGACTGTTCCTCCAGATCTTGCTGATTTTGACAACTATACTGTCATGAGCACACTATGAAGGTACACACATGAGTTGTATCTTCCCACAGTGTCTAATTCACTCATAAGGCAAAGTTAATCACAATTATAAAGCAGATTCAGGATTCCCAACACAATGACATTTCACCATGTGATTAAACTTGGCTTCTTACCTGGCACACAGAGCAGGACAGGAGACCAACCGCCCAGCAAACAAGATGACAGAAGGGTGCAGGAAGTTAACGAACCAAACACCAAGTCAGTCTGTGGGTGCACAGTTGAGATAAGGCCTCTGTCTGGGCCGGGTCAGCTCTCTGCGCTTACTGCTATTTTGTTCAAGCAGTGAAGGCTCTCATTTGCATTCGGAAATGAGTCAAGCAGAGATTTCAGCGTAGTTGTCTTTTTTAAGTGGTCAGACACAGAGGGGTCAGGTCTGAGGAGTCTGGCAGTTTGCTGCAAGTCCTCCCCCTTTGAAAGGGATTTCATCTGTCTTGGGTCCCTGCAGACCTCCTCTGGTTCTGCCTGTTACCAGTTCTGGGGTGTCAGCTGATGCTGGTCCCGGCAATATCTCCTAGTGCAGTACCTTTAACTGCTTGCGTCATTGCTGGACACAGGCCTCTGCTTGACCTGAGAGACTCCATTTTGCTCTCTGTATGTACTATATTTCCCCCCCCCCCAAATCTTTTTTCAGACTATCAGAAATAGGTTTTTGTTATTTGTAAGAAAGGACCCTACTAATTCAGCTTTAAAAGTTGAATTTTGGGCGTGCCTGAATAGCTCAGTCAGATGAGCATCCAGCTCTTGGTTTCAGCTCTGGTCATGATCCCATGGTCTTGGGAATCGAGCCCTGTATAGACTCTGTAGTCTCTGTGCTGAGCATGGAGCCTGCTTAAGATTCTCTCTCTGTCTCTGCCCCTGCTGCTTGCATGCTCTCTCTCTCTCTGACTCTCTCTCTAAAATAAATAAAAGTTGAATTTGCAAGAAAGAGTATTCTTGATTTCTGAGGTGCAAGTTCAGCAAAGACAAAGAAGCAAATACTATATGTAGGTCTTGGTCAAACCAGAGAAGGAAGGTAACAGGAAATCATTTTTTAGTGGAAAATAGAGAATTCTACACTTTCCTGGTTCATGAGTAATTTTTTCACGGTACTCGTAGGCAACGCAAAGTATCTAACAGTTTCTTTTATTATGAAATTAGATCCAGACCACATAATGGTAACCACTTTGTGTGGTGTACTCTGAATATTGCTATGATTCTCTTGAAAATTTAAAATAGTTGCAATGCCCTGTGAGCACCCCACCCCTCTTGAGGGTGCCTCAGCCTGCTGTTGGGGAAATACAAGCCTCAAAGATTCTTGGTATTTCGCCACTTTTTTTTTTTTTTTTTAAATTTGTGTTTCTCATCTCACAATCAAAATACTCCTATGAGATTTGCAGATAGGGAAACTGAGGTACACAAAAGTTAAGTGATTTGACTAAGGATCTATAAATAGCTGTAATGAGGGATATTGAGCCCAAATCTCTATTTTCTGAAGCTACACTGACCATAGCAATTAGATTTTATGTCTGGGTGTATGTGTTCATATGGCTAAGGCTGTGGAAATGGAGGGTATTCTGATAAAAAGAAAACATGTCGGGATAAAAATATCAGGATGAGGAGTTTGTGCCTCCATGAGAATCAGTACATTTTTCATAACTGATATTTTGCTTTCAAGTAGTTTTGGGCCATGGATTCCTTACACATAAGGGCTTAGATCTTGTCTGTATCAGACCTCATACCATGGAAGCTATCACATACTTGGTACTACATATATGTTGCTTAATTTAAACTTTGGTTATGTTGAGAATTGTCAAAAGTGATGTTTTGCACTGATAAGATTTGTACTATGGTGGAAATGATTAGGAGCTACTGAAGACTAGTCTTAAATTCTGTTTCTTGATGATTCATTTGCTCATTCTTTATTCATTCGTTCAACAGACAGGTACTTAGTGGATACCTCTCAGAAGGCTTTGTATTATTGAGAAGGTTGAGTGCAGTGCCCAACACATAGAAGCCTTCGTCTAGGTCTCTGTTTTGACCTATACCGTCAGTTGTGTCATTTTTTTTTTCCTGATGGTAATATGGGAGAGAGAGTATAGTTTAATAAGATATTTAAAAGATGATAAACAATTTAGGAATTATAAGAATTTCCACTATTATGTTATAAACTAGCATATCCATTTCTGAATTTTTAAAAAAAATATGAATGTATTTTTGAGATAATTAAAATCAGCTTCTTTTGATTGCTTCTGAAAATACTGCTTTTGAGTGTTAGGGAGCTTCTCTAGCGAGGTGATGGATTTTTTCAACCATGATGTGATTTTGTTTGGGTGTCTCATTATCAGTGTTATGACTATAGATGAAAGCTAGAATTTTAGATGGAGCTTGTGATGAACATGGTTCATAGAATTATGTAAGAGAAAACAAAGTAAAAGTGAAATACATGTGTATGTTATTAAAATTGCTCAAAAAATTGATGATACTTCCCTTTAAAATGCAATCAGGCATAAGACCAAATAAGTCTTTTGAATTTACTTATGTGGCCAATTTACTTTTGAATTTACTATGGCGACTATTTGATCAACCATTAATTATTATTATTTAATAATAATTTGATCAACCATTAATTATTATTATTACATGTCTTCCTTTCTTTTACTGAAATGCACAATAACTTAAGATACTTCCAGATAAATTGAAATTAAAAAATGATGTCTCTTTTTCAGAAATCTTGTACTGTTATTATATTTCCTTAGAATTTGTGTTTGATTGAACAGAAGGCTTTGAAGTCAAAGCCTCTAAAGGTGCCGTTTAATGAAGTAAATGATTTACAACTTCAAAAAAAATCATAATTTTGTCTCAGAGGACACAGTCCCTTAGCTGACTCTCTGGCATCCATCATTGTTTAAGTGCATTGTTATTCCTGAAGTTGTAATTTAATTTTTACTAACGATAGGCAAATATCCTTATTTGGAGAGAATGAGATTTTTCTTTGGCAAGTCTTAGTTTAATACAATAAACTATTTTGTGACTTTATAATAAATAATGATGGCGAGGAAGGATTCTTTGCAATTGATGTTAATATTTTGTGTTTAGCCTTTCTTGATTTTTATATGACAGCATAATTACAATTTTTTAAAATTATTTTGAAATTTCAGTGAAATTCAGAATTATTTTTTTCCTTGACAATTTGATAAGCAGCAAAGAGCATTGAAATGAAGTACTTATTATGGTTTGGAATAATTAGAAACTGACTTGCTTATGGTTGAGATTCTAATTAAAAAAAATCCTATGCTTTTTTGTGTTAAGTATGGATATTTTAAGACAGCTTTCAGACTCATAATTTTATGTCTCAAGAATACTGGCATACATAATGATTTGTGTGTAAATAGCTCCCCCCCCACCCCCCCAAAACCTTAGAAAAATAGGTGGCTACTAGAATAAGGGAGTAAGTAGATAATCTCTGAAGTTTTTTCTGGTCAGAATTTTGTATCGATGCTTCTTATATTTTGAGTACAATTCTATACCCTTTACCTACTCATTAAGTTATTAGTCCTATTAATCTTAAGAAAAAAAAAATGTAGGGGCGCCTGGGTGGCGCAGTCGGTTAAGCGTCCGACTTCAGCCAGGTCACGATCTTGTGGTCCATGAGTTCGAGCCCCGCGTCAGGCTCTGGGCTGATGGCTCAGAGCCTGGAGCCTGTTTCCGATTCTGTGTCTCCCTCTCTCTCTGCCCCTCCTCCATTCATGCTCTGTCTCTCTCTGTCCCAAAAATAAATAAAGGTTGAAAAAAAAAAATTAAAAAAAAAAAAAGAAAAAAAAATGTAGTGGGGTGCCTGGCTGACTCAGTTGGTAGAGTTTGTGATTCTTGATCTTGGAGTTGTGTTCAAGGCCCACATTGGGCATAGAGCTTTAAAAAATTAAAAAGTAATAATAATAAAGAAAAAATATAGTAACATCAGGAATAAATTACTAATATTTTACAGTAGAAGTTCCTGCTGCCTGGGGGTTCGTAATTACTTGTGAGGCATGTTAAAAATACGAGTTTCACGTATAATCAGCCCATTTCTCTTGGACCTTTATGATATGCCAGACATTGCATCAGCTTTTGACTCTAGTTCAGTTAATAAAATAGGCAAGTACCCTTTTGCTCTGCCAGGTTCAGTCTATGGGAAAAGGAGGAATTAAGTAACTAAATGATGTTCTAACATAGTACTAACATGGGGTGGTTTCCTGAAGATCTCTTTGTGGTTGGATCATTTTAGCTGAAATCACTACGGTGAGAAGGATCAAGGGAATGGGGTGGGAGCATGAAGGGCAATTCAGGCAGAAGGAATGGCTTATGTAAAAGCTCTGAAAGGTAGAGAGGGCTGAATTGTTATCTTGAGTAGAGAGAGCTAGAAAAAAAATGTCATGAGATGACACCTTCCATGTCATAGAGGATTCATATTTGTAAACAACCTTCATAAACAAGTACGTTAGTGTACAATGACATTTACTCTAGAATTACCACCTAATTTTAATGGACATGTTTCCTGATGTTTGTTTTGTGATAGAATATAAAAGAAGCATCATTAGAGCAGCAGAAGTTGAACTAAATCTGCTTTCATTTCTAGTGAGCAAAGGATTATTTCTCTCCCTCTCATTCTTGTGGTAGTTCTGAATTACTGTAATGCTTTATTTCATCACAGGTAGTTTCTGGAATGCCCATGAAATCATTTGTTGCATGTGCCCAGGTGGAAGTACATTGAGAACTTATTTTTTGGCTGTAATTGTGATTATTAAAATTTTTATGTCGTGGACTCCTCACACATCTTAATACAACTTAGATAATCGTTCACATTGCTATTGCTTGCTTAAATTAATTCTAACATAGCTTTTAAAACCAACTATTTTAGGGGTGCCTGGGTGGCTCAGTTGGTTAAGCAGCCGACTTCGGCTCAGGTCATGATCTTGTGGTCTGTGAGTTCGAGCCCCATGTTGGGTCTGTGCTGACAGCTCGGAACCTGGAGCCTGCTTTGGATTCTGTGTCTCCCTCTCTCTCTAGCCCTCCCCTGTTTGCTCTCTGTCTTTGTCTTCCAAAAAATGAAGAGATGTTAAAAAAATTAAAGAAAAAACAACTATTTTAGAAGCCATTTTCAAACAGGTCATATTTCAAGTACAAAGAGAATAATATAATGAATAACTCATCCAATCTTGTCAGATCTTAATATGCAGTTTTATTTGCTTTTAGGCATATTTCCCTATGGGTCCAAGCAAAGCATCCCATGATCCTCTTTAATTCCATTACTTTCCCTCAGTTCTCAGAGAAAACTACCACCTTAAATTTTTTTTTACCCTAAATAGGGTTTTATATTTTTATTACACCTACACATATGCAGAAGCAATATAAACTACTGTTTTGAATTTTAATCAATGAGGATACATGTATCTCTCTTCATCTTAACTCTCTTAATGGCTGGCTTATTGTATGGATATTTTATAAATAAGTTATACATTATAAGTTATATTTACATTTACATACAAGTTATACATTCTCTAGGTAATGAACATTTAGTCTGTTTCCAGGTCTCATTTCCAGGTCTCTCTCTTAACTTCTGTTTTGGTTCATTGGTATATTTTTCTCTTGCTCCATTTTTTCTTCTTCCACAAATTTTAATGTCTCATCTTTTGAAAATATATATTTTGATGATAAACTGACCTTATAGATAGACAATAAAGTATATTTATTTTCATTTTAATTCGTATGAATAGTATGACCAAAATATATTGGAATAGATTACAGTTAGTACATCTCAAAATTAATATTTTCTTTTTAAACAGTAGTTAAAACAACAAAAAATATTTATAGACTTAGAAAGATCATGTTGGCTTGTTTTTCCTGGGAGAGTCAACCAGTATTCCTAATTACCATTTAAAAATTTCCATATAAGAAAGGTTTCAGATTCCTTTGAAAGGCAGACTTTAATAGACATTCTCGATTTATGAGTGCCATGCATTTATATTTGTAAGCCATTTAGCATGCTTAACTGAGAAGATAAAACATGCCTTTTTTGATATACAGGTTAAGAAATGTTTAAGTTTAGTTCAAATAATAGGTCTTAATCTTTTCTTTAAGAAACACCATCCTCATCACTTAGGTGAATTCTAGAAACTGCTGTACAATGCATAATCAAATTAAATAATTATTCATTCTGCATGATTTTCTAATCATAATGAACTATGTTGAGTTTAAATTTATACCACACCTCATAATTTTTCAACGCTCATAAAACTGCCCCCTCCAGTTCTGAAAGTGCCAAGCGTAGTTCTTGTAATTGTTTCATGTCTATTTGTTTGCTTGATTAAAATCACATTGTTCTTTTGGCTTGGAGTCACAAAAATTAATGACATTATCTTCTCAGAAAAAAGGGTGAGTTTATTTGAGTTTAGGCTTTCATCAGTGAAGCACGTATCTGTCTACTAAGAAATGTTAGACTTCAGGATAGCTCTGGGGAGGATTGTCCCCAAATAAATAAATTTGAAATTTTTTGGAGTGTGAAGCAGGATCGCCTCGTGATTGGCAAAGTTAATTTTAGAATATTTATTCTTAGAAGCAACAGATTTCTGCCATTGCCGCATTAAAATGTCACAGTTTCTTTTGCCAAAAGTAAAATGTATACCATTTAAATTGTGCTTCATTTCCACATACATTAATTAATGAATGTCCATCAACAGTGTGTCAATTATTAGGCTTTGTTTATGTTGATAATTATGTTTTCATTTACAGTTATATTTGTACACAAATATATTCTGTCTTGTGATTCAGAGAGTTCTAAAGGAAATTTAAGTTGGTTTTTCAGTTTAACGTTACATAACGCTCCTGAACAATTTATCATTTTATGTGGATTAACTAATATCAGTAGAATTTCTTAGGAGAATAATCATCCAAGTAAATAAACCATTAAATTGAGGAAAGATTTGTCAGTGGATGTAATTTACACTGTACTAAATCTTGTAAAAGAGAGTTGAAAAATAAGAATTCTTTCTTAACTTATGAAAGCAAAACTAAGAATTTAGCTAGAGATAACATATCTTGAGTTTTATAAGGAACAAATTTATATAGTTTTCAGTGAGGAAATTATTCAGTACCTGTTGATCGTGTACTTACTTTATGACAATCTCTTTAGGAGGCGCAATTTAAATTATGATATAAATACATGACGTATATTGCTGTTTCAATCCTGCAATTGAAATCGCTGTATGGCAGACATTTTAATTAATTTGCTTGATATCACAATAAGGGAGAGGTAGAATTCAAACCCATATCTTTCCATTTCCGAAATTTATATCTTTTTTATTTCCGTAACCTTTTGATTTATTTTTGTGTATGGTGGAGAGAGGGTGGGGTGGCGATGTGGCAGGGTAAATATATAAAAGTGAGGAAAATGACCACTCAAATAAAATGCAGCCCTCGATTCTGAGTCAAATCACTACAGTAATTTGTATTGAGTGGGTGCATGATGGCATTCGGAATATTAATGTTTGTACATATTATGACTTTGTTCAGTCATGTAGATAAATATTTGTGTCTTATTTGTTTATGGCCATAAAATATGTAAATAATTCCAGTGGTTGGTAAGTCTGATCCTAAAGGCATTTTAGAATCTACAACCATCATGCCTGATAGCTTAATTACCCAAAGACACATTAAGTATTATCTGCTAAATAGATTTATTTATTAGACTTATTTATTATAATCCCTCTTTTTTTTTTTTTTAACTTTACTCCCTGCTGGAATTAAGAGTAAAAAGTGTTACTTGTAGTTTTGTTTACTAAGTTCACTGGCAAAGTGATTGTAGTATTTTTTTTTTTCTGAGACCTAAAAAAAGAGCCACTTAGTCCATATTCTAATATACTTTAATTCCTAAGGTTAAATTTTAGTCCTGTGTGAATTTCATGTGTAGATCTTAGGTAGACTATGCCATGTAAAAGTCAACATACCATTAATAGATATGTACATTTGTTATATAAAACTAGTCTTTATTTCTTATGTGCAAAGCAAAATAGAATGTAGCTTTGGTATATTTTACCTGACAAAGTTTTTATTTATTTTTTTTTAATTTTTTTTAACGTTTATTTATTTTTGAGACAGAGAGAGACAGAGCATGAACGGGGGAGGGGCAGAGAGAGAGGGAGACACAGAATCGGAGGAAGGCTCCAGGCTCCGAGCCATCAGCCCAGAGCCCGACGCGGGGCTCGAACTCACGAACCGTGAGATCGTGACCTGGGTTGAAGTTGGACACCTAACCGACTGAGCCACCCAGGCGCCCCCAAAGTTTTTAAAAGAAAATTTGTTCTTAAACCTAGAATACATTCTTGAACATTGGCTCCCTAAATATGGGACTGGTATATATATCATTATAAATGGGAGGGTAAATTTATAATCCCTCAGTATGAAAACATAACACTTATGGTCTTGGATAGTAACAAATTATGCCCCTAGATTAATGCTAAAAATGAGACATATAATATGTCCAGGTTCCTTTTAGGAAGTAACATGTGGGCCAAGTACAGATGCCGACTTTTTTCTCTTCTGAGCCCTCATAATGCTATCTGGGCTGCACCAAAGACTTGGTTACATTTTCAACATTGGCTCTTTCATATTTATTGCAGGAACTTATATGTTTTATCTAATTCTATAACGTGTACCCTTGAGAAGCTCTATTCTTCCTTTATATATCCTTCCATTGTAAAATTTTCTCAAGTCTAGAACAGAGGCATCATTGAGGTCAGAAACAGGAGAATAATTGACGGTTCTGGTTAAAAACATGGGGTTTTGGTCCACAGGGAACTCTGCTTATCACCGATTTTAGAAAAGAATGACACTTTCAGTGGAAATTTATGATTTTCTCAGCAATGTTCAGGAGGCTGTTAATTCCCTCAGACATTAACAGTTATACACACAAAAAAGGAAAAGCATAGCTTCTTTCTAATTTCTATTTTTTTGGTCACACAACCAAGCAAAAATCATGATACTCTATAAAAAAAATATTACTTAAAATAAATGGTAACAGTGGTAAATATTGAAACTATATTGTATGCATGTCTTACAGAGTAGAGAAGGAGTTCTCAAGTAACTTCTGGCTCTCACGTTGTCTAAATATAGCTTTATCATAGCTTCTCTGTGTCTGTAACCACACCTGAGTGACATTTTTGTCTCGTAAATTCTTCCTTCACGACATCCTCACATCCTGTCATACAATAGCCTCTCTCCTGCCAGAATATAAACTCTGTATGGGTAAGAATGTTGATATTCTTTTCTTGTTTTTATTCGAGCACAGAACAGAGTAGACTTCTTTTCTAAAGAATGGATATGCAGTTCATGTTGAAATAAACTGAAGTGAAATCTGTGTTTCCCCAAGGGCTAGAATAAGCCAGGGAGTTGGTAAACCACTGCTGTAGTGTCCTGGATGGTGTGCTGTTAATGTGCATGAAAACAACGCCTGTGTTTTCATCCCTCACCTTCAGGGCTCAGTTGTGGTAAATTTCAGGAATGTGTTTTGGATGCCCACTATTGGAAACACTGGTCAAATATCCTCCAATCTCCTTGTCAGGAAATGTAAGTGTGTGATGTATAGGATATTAAAGCACACACAAAAAAGTTGGAGGCTTTAATCAAAATAAAAGCTGAAGTCTTCTCTCCTTTTGGAAGGAGAACTTTTTCACACAATCATGTTGATTTTAGTTGTATAGTCAAAAAAGAATGTCTTAGAATGATCTAGACACCCCTTCTAAAAAAACTTGCAGCTACTTACACTCAACACTGCAGAATTAAGGGCAGTTTTCCAGTGTTGGACAGTGAAACCCCAACACAGTTGCTACTGAGTAATCGTAATTGTAAATCATAATATGGAAACAGAAGGAACTTAGATCAGCTAGTCCATCAACTAGTGTCATCTTCTGTTATTGTATTTCTTGTTCCTTCAGAGTGCAAAATCTGAAGAGTATAGTTGGTTGGAGATGAAGGAGACTCTGCCTTTATTTTAATTGAGCTCAAACTGTGATACTTTTTTAGTGAACAGCCCATGTTCCTCTAATTAGCTGTACCTGTCACATGTGGCCCTACTCTTTAGACATCAAAATGAGAAAGGACCTCGCTCTCTGATTCCCTTTGACCCCTATGGAACACTGGAAACTGTTTCTTTTTCTTGTGTTTATGGTAAAGCTTCTATAAAATTGGTTCTGTCATCCATTCTTACAGCAGAGTTTGCTCTAACAAGTGATGAGCTAAATAAAGCTCAAAGCTAGAGTTGAAAAGTCACAGGCAAGTGAAGGGCATCCCAGGGTAGGTGGAGTTATAGTGCAAAAGTGAAACTTACAGCATTCATGGCCAAGGTTTTGCAAGGTACTCTGGTAACCACACATGCTTTCTTTTTAGGGTCCACTTGTCAGATTTTCCACAGCTGTTTTTCCATTTCATACCCACCTCTAGCACTCCCACCCCCATTATATTGGGGAAGAATACACCAGAATTTTCTAGGCTTAGGCTCAATAGCTAAGGAGAGTCTTTGCCTCAGTCCTGCCCAGATAAGACAATACATTATTTTAAAGCTACACCCGAAGAATGAAGCCCCCAAAAGTAAGTTTTAGAAAAATTAAGTCAGTTTGTTGTGTGAAAATACTTACTTTCTATTAATTATATTATTCAGTCCAACTTTGTTCTTTCTTTTGTTTGATTCTTTTTCATTAACAATGCATATCCAGCTAAGTAGAATTGTGAGGTAAGTTAATCACTGATGATGCAGATTTATTTAGCCTATGATGCCATGTTCTTCCTATTGCTGGCCCTTAACAGATAGAAGGTACATCTAAAATGGGCTTTATATCCATTCCTAAGTAAAATGCTTAATAGAACTTTAATACAAATTAACCTTCTCTCTGTTTTCCTTTTGATTTTGTTGTAAAATTTTTTTGTGAAGTTATTCTCCATGAGTTCTAACCTGTCATAGGTTTTTCTTTCATAGGATATGTGAAAAAGTGTTCAATACTATTTGCCACTTTTGTGGTATAGAAATAATGCTTACATTTAACCAAGAAATAAAAAGAGGTATTACATTCATTAATTTTAGGAACTGGAAGGATCTGTTGTTACTCTTTTTAATAAAGGACCATAACAAATAACTATAAATCCTAAAATGCCATTTGTTAGTGTTCTTAAAAGTGGTGAAATATTTTACTATTCAGACATTTATATTTTCACTAAAATAGAATTTTTTTATTTTTAGTAAAATAAAACTTATTCAGACATTTTATAGTTTTAGTACAAAGAGGATTCATAATCATAAAATTTGGTGAGTAAAATTTATGTGTATTTGTATGTATCTATGTGTTGTTTTGTTTTAGACTAATTCCAACATATAAAATATGTGAAGTTCTCGTTTATAATATAACCTTTACACTAATTGTATCCCTTAGTTGAGCATTATTGTTGGCACAAGTTCTGATAAGTATATATATAATATATGTGTATATATATAATGTGAATGTATATAATATATATGTATGTGTATATAATATGCATATATAATATATATGTATAATATAAATATGTATATGTATAACACATATATAATATATAATATAATACACATATATATAATATATACACACACATATACACATATATTACAGAGAGTGTTTATGGAGAGTGCATCATTTTCTAGATCCAGACTTAGATTAACACATGCCTGAAGTGTATCCTAGCAAATTTGTAATCCTAGCAAATTTGCAAGCAGATTATACATCAAGAAGGAGAGTAGCCACCATTCTACTCTGCTTCTATTAGACTTTTTTAGTTTCTGTGTATAATTGTAACATTGTACACCTTCAGTGTACTCATTTTTGTTCATTATACCTCAGTAAGGCTAGAAAATTAATAAATATTAATTAAAACAGAAAGTACAAAAGAATTCTATATACTGTGAGTGACACCGTATTGTTTGCCTCTTCTTTTATATTGTTTCTTTATCCAGGTGGTTTTTCTCTTTCACAATCCTTGTTTGGAGCCTTCCCGCCTCTAGCCTCCTTTCTTGTGCATTCCCCTTCCGTTCACTGTCTTGTTTGCTCTGGATACTTCTCCTCTCCCTCCTACCCCTCCGTCATCATGTTGCCATCAGAGCAAAGCACGGCTGGTAAACTTTCACTGGCTTTGCTTTATCTAGAGAAGAGGTTTCAAATTCCTTAGCCTCATATTTTAAGTCTGTTAAGTTTTTATTTACTTTATGTGCTTAGAAGTTGCAGGAACTGTTCACCATATCAAATTTAACCACCCAGCTTTCCAGGTGTATTTCATTGGTTTCCAAATACATCTTGTGCTTTCCCACCCCAAGGCCTTTGTTCAAACTCCTCTTGATGCCATCTCTTCTGCCCTATTTTTTGAGTTTATCCCTCAAGAACCAATTTGAATTCCTCCTCTTTTTGGAATACTTGCTGACTAGTACAGCTCATGATGGCCTTTTTCTGTGCTGGTCTTCTATAATTTGTATCACCCAAGAGATACAGCAGAACGAAGGAAGATCGCACATTTACTGGAATATGAGAGACTGTTTCGTCCTGAGTATGAAAGAGAACTTGGTCAGGGAAGGTAGCTAATCTCAGGAAGTCAATGCTAAAAGATGATCACGGACAGAAGAGTATAAGAGATGCAGATGGGTTTCTGAACATATGCTAAGGCGTACAGCAGGAGTGATTATTTGGACTGTTAATGATACAACTAGAATTATTTTGAGTCATTTACTTCATTTATGCCTGACATTCAAAATTCTAATAATCACAGGTGTTCTACAGATACATAGAGTTTACAATTCACTGTGAGGACATATAATTGTCACTTTAGGTAGACTGTAAACTCTGAAGGCAAGATTTTTGCCCTCCTTTGGTGTCCAACACAAGACCTGTAGCAGTTGCTGAATTAACTTCTATGTTACTTTCTTGATTATTAACAACACACTAATAGATATGGTTGTATGTGGTACATCTGAAAGAGAGAAGGTGCCTTCTATGCTCACTTTGCAGTATTTACCAAAAAAGATGATAATTCCGAAAATTAGAAATCAATTACCATTAATTATTAATCAAATAAATTATTTTCTGGGATGAATATTAAGATATTCTGATTATCTTAACCATCAGATTAGTAAACAGGAGAAGTTGCGATCCTGTAAGTACTGCAGGTAATATTATGTCAGTAACATCCCTGACATTAGAATGGTGTTTTTGGCTTCTCTATGAGGTGCAGTGAGAGATGCTTCCCTTTGCTGAATAAACGTAACCTGATTTGTATTTACTTAGACAAATGCTCTCATTTATTTCTCTAATAACAGTGTGGAAATATGAGGCAATTTAGAAGAGTTCTTTTTAATATTTTCTTTATCTTTTTCATATTATGATTTTATCAGCAAATAACATTAATCCACGTTGTCATTAATATAAATACTGAGATTAGAGGGAAATATATTCATAAAACACTCTCTGAGTGCTCCTAGCCTCAGAGATCATTTTTGTGTGTTAAACAAAGAAGAACCTGCTCGTGTCTTACAGAGTATAGTATGTGTAGCAAAGATGTTCAACTTGTCCTAGTTTGCCAGACCAGTTTTGAAGGATGATCATGCTCTTGGATTTTTGTTGTTCTTTGAAGTCTTAGCGTATTTTATTTTTCTTTACAAGACCAAGTGCTCTGTTTTCTAAACCAATTTAAGGCAGTTGCAATATAAAAAAGTGAAATGTGTTATTTAGACTTTGCATCTAACAGCAGATTATTCTGGGTCGCGGTTTGTAAAGCACAATAATGAACAACCAGAGGAAAAAGCACTTAAACCTATGAAAAAGAAATGTTTTTCATATGCCAAAAAAATGGCCAGGCCCTTGCATTTATCTTTTTATGTGTATTTACTTTTATTTACTTTGCTGATTTACTTTATTACCTTCCAAGTAATAACAGCAGCAGTCACATTGGGGCATATTGACGTGATGAATTTTATGGACGGCCTCCCCTTTTTTTCCATTACAGGTGACATGTCACCGTAGTTGATACACACGGCATGTGTGCTGTGCTCCAGGCACTTCCCTCTAAACTCTTTACATATACGAAATTCTTTACTTCTTACACAACCCTTTGAGGTACATAGCATTGTTATTCCCATTTAAAGACGAGGAAACTGAGTTAGGAGGCTGGTAACTAGTACAGGTCATTCAATTCAGCTAGTGATTGTTAGAGCCAGGGTTCAAGTCCAGCCACTCTGCTGTGTTAACTCAGATAGCAACAAAATTTCTGCAGTGCAGAATGTGAACTTGGGTTCAAAATGTAGGTTTTGCATTAATTATATTATTTTAATCATCAGCAAAAATGGAGATGTTAACTTATCCAGCAAACTTTTCAGAAGGGGTGGTGCAAGGATCACATTAGTTAATGTAGAGGAATGCACTCTAAAACTTATCAAGTGTAAATCATAGGGTTGTTTTTTTGTTTTTTTTTTGTGTGTTTTTTTTTTTTACATATTAATAATGTATACAGAATAAGAGGACAGAGTTAAGAAGTTTAATTTAGGATGTGTTAATGCCATTAATTTTTTTTATAAGGATGCACCTTTTTTTTAATATCTTTTTTTTTTATGTTAGAAAGAGAGAGAGAGAGAGAGAGAGCATGAGCAGGGGAGATGATGCAGAGAGAAGGGCAGACACAGAATCTGAAGCAGGCTCCAGGCTCTGTGCTGTGAGCACGGAGTCCAACATGAGGCTCGAACTCATGGACCTTGAGACATGACCTGAGCCAAAGTTGGACGCTTAACCGACTGAGCCACCCAGGCACCCTGTGTCATTAATTTTTTTTTTAAAACAAATGTATCTGTGATGAAAGTGATGTAGACTTCCTGCATTTAATGAATGGGCATGCCTTGTTTATGGAGAACAAGATTTTATTTGTGGATTTTATAAGCAGAATCTAGCAGACATTTCTGAAACACCCCATTCAACAACAAAAGAATGCACATTTTTTTAAGTGGCAAGGAAGCATATTCAAGACATTGGTATATCCTGGGTCATAAAACAAACCTCAATAGATTTAGAAAAATTTATATCATATACTGTGTGTTCTCTAACTCCATGGAAAAAAGTAGCAATTAGTAAAAGATTAAAAAAAATCTCTAAACATTTTGAAACTAAATAATACACATCTAAATAATGCATGGGTCAAAGTGGAAGCATCAAAGGAAATAAAACCATTGTGCTGAGTGAATGTGAAAATACAACATATGAGCTTTTGTGAGACTCACCTCAGTCGACACAGAGTGAAATTTATAGCACTAATTAGAAAGGAGGAAAAGTCTTAGATTGATAACCTAAGTTTTCATCTCAAGAACTTAGAAAAACAGAGTAAACTAAAGACAAAACAAGAATGAAAGAAATAATAAAGAGCAGCTATCAGTGGAATTCAAAACCAAATAATAGAGAAAATGAAACCAAAAGCTCTTTTTTGTTTTGTTTTGGTAAAGTTTAACAAAATTGACAAACTTCTAGCAAGACGAAGAGAAAAGACAACAAATTGCCTATATAAGTAATGAAATGGGATATCATTACAGAACCCCACAGATAGCAAAAAGATAATAAAGGAATGCTACAAACACCTTTGTACACATAAATTTGACAACTTCAGTGCAATAGAATAATTTCTCTGAAACCACAAACAACCGTAACTCATTCAACATGAAATAGATAATTTTGAGTAGCCCTATAACTATTAAGGAAATTGAATTCATAACTTTAAAACTCCCAAAAAAGGAAATCTCCAAATTCAGATAGTTTTTTCTAGGAGAATTAACACCAATTCTATACAGTCTTTTCCAGAAAATAGAAGAGGAGGGAGTAATTCCCCATTCACTTTTTGAAGTTAGCATTATCATGATGCCAAAAGAAAGACTGTACAAAGAAATAAAATTTCAGACCAATCTATTTCATCAATGTATACATTAAAATCCTTTAAAATAGGGGCGCCTGGGTGGCGCAGTCGGTTAAGCGTCTGACTTCAGCCAGGTCACGATCTCACGGTCCGTGAGTTCGAGCCCCGCGTCAGGCTCTAGGTTGATGGCTTGGAGCCTGTTTCTGATTCTGTGTCTCCCTCTCTCTCTGCCCCTCCCCTGTTCATGCTCTGTCTCTCTCTGTCCCAAAAATAAATAAACGTTGAAAAAAAATGAAAAAAAAAATCCTTTAAAATATATTAGCAAAGAGAATTCAGCAATATATAAAGAATTATGCCACCTAGAAAATGTTTGATATTTTCTTTAAAAACTGTACACGAAACTACTGTGTAACCCAACATTTGCATTCCTGGGCCCTTACTCTAGACAAAGAGTGTGTTCATACAAATATCTGTATACAAATGTTTATAGCAGCTTTTTTCTTTTCTTTAAATTTTTTTTTCAACATTTATTTATTTTTGGGACAGAGAGAGACAGAGCATGAACGGGGGAGGGGCAGAGAGAGAGGGAGACACAGAATCGGAAACAGGCTCCAGGCTCTGAGCCATCAGCCCAGAGCCCGACGCGGGGCTCGAACTCACGGAGCGCGAGATCGTGACCTGGCTGAAGTCGGACGCTTAACCGACTGCGCCACCCAGGCGCCCCTATAGCAGCTTTTTTCTTATAGTAGCCTCAAACTAGAAACAATGCAAATGTCCTTCAGTGGATAAAGAAATCTTGCTACATCCATACATGGAGTACTCGGAAGAGGACAACAAAAACCGAAACTGTTGATACACATAACATGCTGAATAAATCTCCAGAGAATTATGCCGAATTAAAAAAAAAATCCCCAAAAGATTTCATACTGCATGATTGCATTCATACAATATTCTTGAAATGTCACATTATAGAAATATATCCACATTTGATTGGATTTTTATCAGAGTGTCCAGAACCTTAGCCTGAGAATGTGAGCTGAGTTGAATTGGATTGTGTTAGTAATTTTGGGAATTAACTTTGTGAGCTGATCCCAGGCTAAGTGATAAAATAGATAAATTCCATGTTGATGCCAACCCACCCCTCTTTTTCTGGGCTGCTTCTTATCATCATTCCCTCCGCTCCCCAACCCACCCCCACCATCCCCATGATTCTTTGCTCTCAAGTGGCTATCAACTTCGAGCCATATAGAAATTAGAGATAAGGACTTAAGGTGTTTTTATTTTCCGTTGGGTTCAAGTTTGAGAATCTCCCAAGACTGAACATCTTTCAGGATTCTAATGGCAGATAGTGAAGAGGGACATTTTATTTAGGAGGCCCCCGCAGTGACTCACACATCATGTCATCTGCACAGCTGCCAACTCTGGGGCATCCCAAGTTATTCCTGACAGTGCTTTCCACATATTGCTGCAGAGTTTCCTAAGTTAAATTTTAAAAAGTAAATGCACCATTTTTCCCCCTATCCAAATGTAATATTCAGTAGTCATATTAAATTCAGGTGGGGAATAGGCACATTTGTAACAAACAATAATAAAAGAAATTTTGAAGTGATATTTTCACATTACTTGTTTTCAATTAGAGTGAAAACTCCGGAGTGATTTTTGATTGCCGCATGTAGAAACTTCGATCGGTGAAGTATACACTTGAAAGTCATGTTCTTCACTGAGCCAAAGGCATTTGTTTTAATATGGCACATGATTAACATCTTCCTAGTAAAATGTTTTTACAGGACATGGTAGTACAATCGAATGACTTGACTTCTTATGTAATTGAAGCACACTTTTTTCTTTCAAGCTCTGGCCTTGTTTTTCAAAATGCAAAATCAATTGAATATTTGTTATAAGTAAATCCAAATGTACAAAATCTGTACCAGTAAGTAGGGAGAGAAAAAATGAAGAGAGGAAATTTTGGAGCAATTTCTTCCCGAGACTGTTTGGCAAAACTCATCCAAATTGGCAGCTGATTAGAGGTTTTAGCTCTTGCAATCACTTCAGCCCTTACTTGTGAGATTACACCATTCTTACTCAGTAATTCTCGAAATCAGAGTTTTATTCCTCCAAATCCCTCATAAAAGTGGCAAAGTACTAGGGAGAAAGAGTCTATTTTCTTCAGTTGGCTAGAGAGAATATGATTCTATTTTCTGTAGCTATTTTTGTCTCATCCGTCCTTTGATATACTTTGAAATGAGTGTTGTTTTCCGTCCTGATATTTGGTTGGCAAGTTATTTTATACTTTCAGACGTGGATTGGCATTAAGGAGATGACTATTTTCTTTTGAAAATCCCTTTGTTCCACAAATCATTATTTAGTAGTGAACACTACATTTGTATACATATATACTTGAATTCTTTTCAGGGAAGCAAGGTTCCCTGCTAAAAAAATGGATAGTTATCATTATTTTCTAAGAAACTAAAAATGAGTTGTTGGGATGAGCATATTTCATTGCTCACCAAAACATTTATATAAGGGACTTACATTATATAGAGAGATTTATTTCTCTGATTGGTTCAAAAACATACTCTGTACATATGTTTATTTCTTAGAAACTAAAATCTAAGTGTCTATAACCTCCCTAATTTTCCTGCATGAGAGTGCAACATGATAGGAGGACATAGTATTTTGCATTTAGCACAGGGTTAAGACAACCATTATTTATCTGGGGGAAAAAATGAAATTTCAGTGAAAAATAAGTGTTCCAGGTCTAAGTGTATCAAGAAATGTGTTAACTTTAAAAGTAGCTTTCCAGGGCTCCTAGGTGGCTCAGTCAGTTAAGCGTATGACTCTTGATTTTGGCTCGCGTCATGATATGGTTCATGAGGTCAAGTCCCACGTCGGGCTCTGCACTCACATTGTGGAGCCTGCTTGGGATTCTCTCTCTCTCTCCCTCTCTCTGCCCCTCCCCCACTCATGCTGTGTCTCTCTCTTCTCTTTCTCTCTTTCTCTCTCAAAAATAAATACATTTTTAAAAAATCTAAAAAATAGCTTTCAGGATATTTTAGTCAAAAAAATAAATTTGTTGGTTCTCTTGATTCCTCTAGAAATGAGTATCTTCTTTCTGTATTCGTCACACGACTTGGTGTGTTACTGAATCATGAGACTTTAGGTCTGGGGAAGCACTTTAATGAAAGGCAGATTCGTTTAATACTGAGAAAGCTAAGACTCACCGAGTTTAGATGCCCAGTTTACACAGATTATTCAGACGTCCTGATTTGAAGCTGATGAAATTTTGTGTGAATGCAAAATGTTTATCGTTGGTTGAAAACTTTCTGGAATGCATTCATGCTGGTAGCTTCCTAATTGATGAATTGTTTAAGGGAAATTAAATTTATGTTTTGAGAGGGGGTTTTTACATTCTATGTTAATTCTATGTTAATTATGTAAATTTCACGTGCACACAAACTACTGCATCTTCAGAAACTGAAAGAATTACTGAATTTAGACTGAAGTCTCCTTACTCTGTAGTCTTGACAAATATAGGGTATGTGATTCAGAAGGCAGAGCAGATTTGAGGCAAGCCAGGGGAGATTCCTGACACACTGTGGTGCTGTGGCACACCATGTTTTGCCTCACTGGCCTCAGGTTGTTAGCCCTGATGCCTGTCCTGCCTGCCTTTCTCCCTGCTCCTGCCAGTGGTGATTGAATTGGGTTTTGGAGTGAACCATATAAAATCTTTCTTTCAAGTAAGTGGGCAGATATGTTAGGCATTGAATAGAAAGTTTGACAGATACTAGGTTAACAAAGACTGGCAGAAAATGAGTATGGAGCATTGTCTGTAGTGTTGTGTGGTTTGAGGCCTGAGCCAAGGGAGCATTCTGGAGAGGTGACAGCCTAAATGGGTTTAATGAGTTAATTAAAGAAGAGGCCTCCATTCTCTTAATAAAATGGGAGACCACCATTTCACTGAAGTGAAAAGAAATACGAATCCATAAAGGCATAAGAGGTCCCAATATGTTCTAGAATATAAAGTATTTTAGAAAGACTGGATAAGGGTTGCCAGGGTGTGGAGGTGGAGAGATAAAGCTGGTGAGATAGAAAAAGTCACCTCAAATATGGTAGAGTGGAATTCAGACAACTCAGAGAGCTTCAGCACTTTTAAATCTCTCTACCCTGAATATGTGATGCAAAATAAAAATCATACTAGTCTTTAAATAAAACATAAAAATTTACATATATACTGAAATAAGGTTTTTTACAGATTTGGGTTGTAGAATTTCATACAAGTTACCCAGTTCTGAACTGGACTCTTTTTCTCACACATACTTGGTCTCCTAGTGTGTAACACAATTCTCCTGAAGGAGCTTATAAATCATAATAAGATTTTGGATATTATCCTGAAGAAACTGGAGTGATATAGAAGGATTTTCACTAGGGATATTTATGATCACTTTTGATTTTTCAAAAGATTATCTTGTCAGCATTGTGGACAATAGCCAGGAAGAAATTGAGGTAAGGTAGGAAGGCCACATACTTTCCCTGTGATAACTAAGAGCACCTCCAGTCTGACCCTGTCAGTTGTGATGCAAATGAGGAAAAGGACCTGAGAGGTATTCTTGAGGCAGGACCTACAGGATGTGCTGACCAATGAAAGGTGAGCCTAAAAAAGAGGGAGGAGCCACAATGCAGTCCATATTCAAGATGCCAGGAAGACAATGAGTCAGTGAGGGGCATGTAGCATGGGTGCATATGGAACGTACTGTTGGACTTAACCCACCAGCCCTTACCTATATTTGTCTCCTGACATAGATCTGGAAACATCAACAGTGGAAACCATGGAGTGGACAGGGAGTGGGTTGAAAAGGGAACAGGATCATTTCTCCCACCGTTTTATCAGGGGTTTCAGAGGCCTTAAGAGGAACTTGTTGGTACAGTTTTCTTTCTTTTCATATCCAGTCACCCTGATCCAGATGAAACCAGTTGTCTTCTTAGCTGTCAGGCTTTCATGTTTTCCTGTCTGATGTTGGAAGTGCCTTTATTTACCCTCCTGTTTCTCCTCAGCATTTTATCTCCTGGACTCTTGAAGTTTTGAGGATGTACGTGGAAAGTGCCAGGCATACTCTGTGATTCATGAAGCAGTGCACATTGTCATTTTGCCACTATAATTTTTCTTCTTTTTTTTTTTTTTAATGTTTATTTATTTTTGACACAGAGAGAGACAGTGTGAACAGGGGAGGGTCAGAGAGAGAGGGAGACACAGAATCCGAAGCAGGCTCCGGGCTCTGAGCTGTCAGCACAGAGCCAATGCAGGGCTTGAACTTACGAATTGTGAGATCATGACCCGAGCCGAAGTCGGCTGCTTAACCGACTGAGCCACCCAGGCGCCCCATAATTTTTCAAAACCAAAACTCGTGAATGAAGGAGGTGATTCCCTGGGGAACAGTCGGTCTATGATAGAAAAACTTAGAGATTGTTCATTATGCAGTTTTATTTATTTAAAAAAATTTTTTTAATGTTTTTATTTATTTTTGAGACAGAGAGAGAGAGAGAGAGAGAGAGAGAGAGAGAGACAGAGCATGAGCATGGGAGGGGCAGAGAGAGAGGTAGACACGGAATCCAAAGCAGGCTCCAGGCTCTGAGCTGTCAACACAGAGCCCGACGTGGGGTTTGAACCCAGAACTGTGAGATCATGACCTGAGCCAAAGTGAGATGCTCAACTGACTGAGCCACCCAGGCGCCCCAGTTATGCACTTTTAAAAGGAACTGTTTAATGGAATTATGTTTTATTTAATGTAATCTGATTCTACAACATTTTATGAATTATATTTTGGTTTGCTATTTAGAGTAGGTATTTGGAATAAAATGTTGAATCAGTCCAGCAGTTTATAATGCAATTAAAATAAAATGTCCTAGAACTTATGGAGATCTCCTTATGAAGTTTTGATGACCTTAGATTTTTTTTTTTTTTAACTCTACACGGCCATGAATTACCTTAGAGTTACATCAACCAAGTATGTTATTCAGAAATTATATATAGTTTATCAATTTTTGACATATCTCATTCTATTTCTTTTCATGTTTATTGGATCTCATAAATTTAATAACATTTAATTTTTCTCAGAACTTCTTAGTAAAAGTAGAATATTTGAAAAAATGTATGGGTTATTAAGAGAAATGACAAGAACCAACCATGTTTAAAACCTATAGATAAATTATTTTTATATGTAAATGCTATATATATGCAGTTTTCCTAGTCTATTGAATATTTGTTAGAAATATAATATTGACTGTTATTTCATATTTCATTTTGTGAGTATACATACTTAACCTCTTCTGTATATGTACATATATATATATATATATATATATGCATGCCAGGCATTTCTATCTTTGACAAATTATTACTATTATGAATAAGATTTTGGTGAGTATCCTTGAACATACAGCTGTAAATATCTTTGTTTATTTCCTAAGTATAACTTCCTACAAGCAAAATGGTTGGATCAGAGTATTTGAAAATCTATTGATGAATATTGTCATATATCCTTTTGACCAAGTTGTGTCAGTAACAAAAAAATATTCTGAAATATCTTTTCTAGACCAGATTAATGTTGTATTAATGATCATTGTTCTCTCGAGTAATCGTAAGAAAATGAATTCTTTATTTAAATCAAAAGCAATCAGGGACTAATGTAGGTCTCTGTTTTAGGAAATGGCTTTTTTCCCCACCAGAAGTCACTTAACACATTGAACTTGCTATTGTCAATAAGAATTTTCTCTCTATGTTTATTATGTAGAGAAATTGCAGGTGTCCAGCTAGGAACTGTCATTTTATTAAATATAAATAATTTTACCGTTATTTTTGAGGTCATGCTGGTTTGCCATATAAATGATTTGTCCATCAAGTCACATTTAACAATTACATTGATGTCAAAATTCATTATAGTGTTAATACCATTTGATTGAAATTCTGTCTGAGCCACAGTGGTACAGATAAAATCCATAGAACTATCCATTTATTTATTCTTTCCATATCATATAATGGAAAAGAAACTTGGATTAAAGCATTTTATGAAAAGTTCTACATTTGAGAACACAGGCTCTTTTTTAGTCTTTTTTTTTTTTTTTGTAGTTTATTTATTTATTTTGAGAGAGAGAGCACAAGCAGGGGAGGGGAAGAGAGAGAGAGGGAGAGAGAGAGAGAGAATTCCAAGCAGGCTCTGCTCTGTCAGGTGGAGTCTGATGCAGGGCTCGAACTCATGAACTCTGAGATCATGACCTGAGATGAAGTGAGATGCTTAACCGACTAAGCCATCCATCCAGGCGCCCTTTAATCTTTTTTTTTTTTTTTTTAGAAAACTGAATTCTTCAAATATTAGAGAATGAAAAATAGTAATACACTGATTAGTAGCAATTCATCCAAGTATTTACAAAATACTAGTGCTCTTGGCACTATGAAATCTGAACACAAGATGATAGAAATAAAGGAGACTGAGCGTTCACAGCATTTAGTCCAGTTTGAGGCATGTTGTAAGCATCTAGGCGGCACGGTGATGGCAGACTTTGTGGTGTTGAAACCTGACGAGTTTTTACTGGGTGTGTGATCTTGGACCACATACTTAAAGTCCAGGTGCCTCAGTGGCCTCACCTGTAAAATTAACTTGACAATCGTTCCTAAATAGAGACATACATCAATTAATGATCTTAGCACAATGTTTGGCACAAAGTAAGCCTTCAATGAATGTTACCTACTACTTAGACCAGAAATAAACTAAAATTACAAAACATGGGTTTCCTTCTACATGTCACCTTTCTCCTAAAATGACATACATCTCTTGACCTGTTGCAGGACAATAGGTGAATAGTATAGCAACTTGGCTCATGTAAAGTTCAGTGGGGGTGTGTGTGCACTGTATATCCTTATTACTGTATGTTTTTATGATCTTGGAAGCAAGTATAATAAGCATGCAAGAATTCCTTTCCTCTCTTGGGCCAAATTATTTTAGATACAATTTTGTTTTGCAAGTATATTGTAAAGAAATTATAATGAATCACATTCAAAGAGGAATGTTTGCTTTGGTCTCTCAAATCCCATTTTAGTATGCTTTGCCACTGTTCGTGTGATTTTGATAGATGAATAGATAAATCTCTGCATGCTATCAACCCAAGTGAAATTACAGTTGAGGTTTTAAACTGGGCAAAACCTTCTTCCTGGGGCTAATTGGAAATGTACTGGTGTGTACAACATTGATCAAGAGGGAGACGTGTGTAAATCTTTTAAAATCTCAATTGTTTTTAAAGTGTGTATGTGTGAATGATATTCTCGAAAACAAATGTAACTCGAACTCAGTGATTATATTGCAATTAACAGAATTATTTCTTGATATAGTTAATGACATAACAGCATTTATGAGGCCTCTCATCTTTTGAGGAAATACAGTTTATTTCTGGGTATCTCCAGAATGTACCCTTTAATTACTGTTTAATATTAATTACGAACATGTCTTAACCATAATATAGGCAAAATGAGACATGGTGCTTTTAAGTTGGGATCTCAATTACAAGTAAATGTAATGTAAGGCAGTTGTGCATTTTAATTATTTCATTTGTATTTGGATAGCTTTTCCAATCTTGCTACAAGGCTTCAAAGACTTCTTTACCCTGGGGCCTTAAAAAAGCTATTTCAAAATATTAATTTATAGCTATTTGTGGTCTTCTTCTAGGATCCTTTGATATTACCTCCAATTCAAATCCCCAAATTCATAAGTGTATCCAAAGCAAAGCTTATAAAATTGATCCTGGTATCAACTGAAAATTAAGAACCTCTTCATGCATGAATTTCTGTAACTGAAAGACAGTTCAGAAATCTGTAATTCACATAAACATTTGGAAGAGGTCCACTTCTTTATTCTTACCTTTTCTTTCAGCCTTCAACTTTCCCCCTGATTTGGCTGCTCTGACTTCTTTTTCCCCACACAAAGGGTGTTCTGATATTAACGGTGTCCTATTCCTCTTCGTAACTTGCTCCCAAGAAGAATTTTGAATATTATATTCACCTCCTGTTACAAAGAACTGATAATATTTAAATATCTGAGCTGCTGCTTAAGATGTTTTTTGTTTAAAGGGGAAACATTTGCATCAGAGAAATACCTCACTAATGGTGCAATGTAAAGAAACTGTTCCAAACGCTGGAATTATTTTTGAGGGTGTAGGATCATCACTAGCACTGTCTGAAATCATGGCATAGAACAAAATTTCTGCCTTCTCTACATGTAGACTTAGAGCACTTACTTTTTCTTTCTAACATTTTCTTTAACCTATTCACTAATAGGAAACAGATGGGCCAATTTTCCATCTGCTTAAAATGGTGGGATCCGGCTGTTAAAAAGGTGATTATAATTTATCCATGAAAATATGGAATGTTTCCCTGTCAGGTTGGGAATAATCAGGAAGAGCAGGGCGGTAAAGGTTAACAAAGAGCAAGGGAAAACAGAGTGTCTACATTAATTTTGTCTATACTATGCAATGTAGACAACCTCATAATATTCTTTTTACTCAGTATAAAAAGAGACCTTAACAAACACCAAAAGCTAGTATTTCATATCCACAGATAATTAACATTTTTATTGACTTGCTCCCTTTTTATACATATTCAAAGTTGAGATCATACTTGATTTTTTATGTTGCTTTTAAAATATACAGATATTTTCTAATATCTGTTAACAAAATAAACATTGTAGTTACTTAATATTTTATTATTTAAGTTGCTCCTAAAAAGATAAACATATTTCTCAGTAAACATTTGTTACTTGCAACATGTTTGAGGTTGACCACATTAATCATCTGAGATTTATGTCCTGGATAGGATGTAAAAATGAAGTTTACAGTGATATTTTCAAATAGTTGATTCTGTCACTATTCTTAGTAATTTCTTCCCAGTGATTTATGAAAATCCTTTATTATACATAAAATGCATCAAACTTTTTGACATTGTTTCTAGATGTTCTATTTTGTTATTTTGGCAAGCCTGATTATTCTTCAAAACACTTATAGAATACTGTAGATTTAAGTACTCTGTAGTTCAAAGAACCAGTCTCTCCATATTATTCTTTCTTTCCCAAGTTTTCAGAACTCTTTTGTCTTATTTTTCCAAATACCCTTTATCTCCTAAGTTCCAGATATGTGGGGTTTTTATTATAGTTAACTTTAACCTGTAAATTAATTTTGAAAAGTGAAATACTTTAGGGTCGCCTGGGTGGCTCAGTCGGTTAAGCGTCCAACTTTGGCTCAGGTCACAATCTCGCAGTTCGTGAATTTAAGCCCCACGTCGTGCTAACAGCTCAGAGCCTGGAGCCTGCTTCAGATTCTATGTCTTCCTCTCTCTCTGCCCCTCCCCAACTCATGCTCTGTCTCTCTCTCTCTCCAAAATAAATAAACATTAAAAGAAAAAGAAAGATGAAATACTTTTTGTTACTTTGGCATCTTACCTAGGTTGATCTATTTATCTTTTTTTTTAATATAAAGCAAATTTTCATGCATGTTACACATATGAAACATCTATAAAAATATAAATGTTATTATAAGTTAAAAATAAAATGATCCTTAGTTATTATGGAGAATGGTGTTATTTTCTGTTGTATAGTTCAGCTGATGATTGCCTATATATAGAAATTTTTTCATTGTTGATGATTCTTAAAAATATAGGAAAAATGGGGCACCTGGGTGGCTTAGTCGGTTAAGCGTCCAACGTCAGCTCAGGTCATGATCTCACAGCTTGTGAGTTCGAGCCCTGCGTCAGGATCTATGCTGACAGCCCAGAGCCTGGAGTCTGCTTCAGATTCTGTTTCTCCCTCTCTCTGCCCTTCCATATCTGCTTACACTCTGTTAAAAATGAATAAATATTTTTTTAAAGTTTAAATATAGGAAAAAGGAAAAATAGGAAAGTTACAATACCGCAGGAAAATTGTAAATCTAAGTTAAACTAAGTATTTTTTAAAGTGTAGTGTAGACAGTATATAAAGTATACTATTTATATATTTTGTATATAGTATATACAGTTGGATTTATTTAACAAAAAATTGCAGAGTATGTGAAATTTAAGGTATCATTGGATTTAGAATTCTTCCATATTTGTATTCACTTTTGTATATTTTAATATAGGTCTGGCTGTTTTCCATTTTTATCCACATGATGTGGCTCCGTGGTGACATGGTGCTGAGGCCTTTTCAAGTCTACTGTGTGGACTGTCTAAGCCCATTCAATCACGAAGTTTATCTTTGTTTTGCCAAATAAGTTGTTAAATTTCTGTATGAAATACCTGTATATTAGTTCCACCCTCACTAGTCATATATTCCATATTTGTCGGAGTACTTTGAAAACATTGATTTTTTGTGGGTCCTAAATATGTAGTTCAAAGTTTATTTGTGTGTGTGAGTGGTTTTAGTTCAAATAAAAGAGTATTTATTTTGCAAAATGTTGAAACTTTTTCACTTTTCCCCCTTTTGTCTAATTATGCCTTTAAATCCTGAAAGCAGAAACCAGTTTAATGAAAATAATACAAACCTTAAATTCAAATATATTTCTGAGGCTATTAAAAAGCACTTTATTTTAAAAAGGATGTAGGGGCGCCTGGGTGGTTCGTTTGGTTAAGCACCAGGCCCTTGATTTTGGCTCAAGTCATGATCTTGTGGTTGGTGAGATTTAGTTCCATGGGTTAAGCTCTGTGCTGACAGCGTGGGAGCTGGTTGGGATTCTCTCTCTCCCTCTCTCTGCCCCTCCCCCATTCACTCTTGCTCTCATGCTCTCTCTCTCTCTCAAAAATAAATAAAAAAATATAAATATAAAAAGAATGGACAGTTTTGAGTTCACCTCTATATTAATGTATTTTGAGAAAAAATTAAACATTGCTTTATTCATTAAATGTAAGAAAAACACTGTGAAGTTCTCTCTTAATCATATATTATTTAGCCTGAGAATGTACCAAGCAGGATGTTATGCACCTACTGAGAAACAACTTCAGGCACCTATGAAAAATGTGTAGAAACATAAGTTTCTGAGAGTTAATTTCCAAGTATAAGGCCTCCAGAGACCGTTTAGTTGTTTATCTTCAAACCAAACCATATTTAGAAAAATATGAAAACCGGAAATTGGGGAGAAGTGCTGAAAATGGAGTTTTGTTTTGTTGGGTTTTCTTTCCTCCTTCTTCATCAATGGTTCCATCAGAGTTATTTCTGACCCCTGAATGGCAGGAAGGGGAGATGAGAGCTGATTATTCATCATCACTCCTATTTTTATTTCAGTTGACCCGGTTTAGAAAGAAGACTAAAAAAAAAATCTGACTTATTTTTACCAGCCATTCTACAGTTTTCATGTTGGTTTTAAGCAAGCACTAGTAGGGTGGTTAACAATTTTGATTACTATTTTGCTGTAGCTTTTACTGGTGCTGCTACGATGCTACTGCATTGAAATACAGAAATCAACTTTTTATTGTGTCCCCTAATTTTGGTGGCTCCATTAGCAACAGTATATCAAATGTTACTGAAAATAATATTTGGCCTCTAATTTGATTTATATTTGTATATTTGCCTCTGCTCTTTGACTTAGACTCAGAGAATTAAAATGAGAATCTTTCAATAACTTGTTTTTCCTAAGTATTACCTATGGATAGTATTAAGAATATTTATTGCCTTAAAGGAGCTGTATAGAAGCTTTTATCTTTTACTTTGCTGGTACTAATTTATAAATGCCCAGCTCTACTAAATAGGTTTGCATTAACAATTAATGCTAGTAACATATGGAGCATCTTCTGAATCATAACTATTTGGGCAGATAAGGTAATTTTGTACAAACGGCAAGAAAAAAGTCTACTTTCATGTGTCATGAAATAAAGTTTTCCTCTTTGGGTGCATCCTCACATTTTTGTCAAAAAATAGGGCAGTAAAAGTTGACTTAGGCTATTTTGGGAATAAATAAGAGTTGGCTCAGAGCTACCAAACTAAAATTCTATTTGAAAACAACTCCTTGAAAGTAAGGCTTGAGTGCTTTTTGTATCTAACAAATCTCTTAGCTAAATGTCACCATTTTGATGTTTTAATAATGTATGTTTGCTGATTATAGGATAACAGCAATAGGTTCAATTTCCATTAATCTGTTTATATTTGAGAAATTAAAAATTAATTTCTTTTAGTGGCCATTATTAGGAGGCATGTGAGAGACTCAAGAGCTCAGAGGGCAGGGCAGAAATTTTTCTTCTACTCTGAGTGCTGGAAATGGCTCTTCATGGACTGCATTAAAATGCAATCTCCGAGCTTGACCTCTGACTGCTGTCTCTGCCCTGTTCTCCCTTACCAGTTTGCTCGGATAATTTGGATCTACCCTATTAAGTCCTTTCAGCTCCCGTATTTTTATTTATTTTTAATGTTGACGTATTTTGAAAGAGAGAGAGAGTGCACATGTGGGTGGGGGAGGGGCAGAGAAAGGGGGAGAGAGAAAGAATCCCAGCCAGGCTCCATGCCCAGCACCCAACATGGAGCCCCACTCAGGGCTCAATCTCACAGCCATGAGCTCATGACCAGAGCTGAAATCAAGAGTCAGAAGCCTAACCTTCTGAGCCACCCAGGTGTACCTCAGCTCCTATATTTTTAGATGTACCTGTTCTACCTTGAACATTGGCCCCTCATGCATCTCATGAGTTTTGTTTTGTTACTGTCTCCGTCAGATAAGTCATCTTGTTAACGTGGTTTTTGTTTTTTGGTTTTTTTTGTTTGTTTTTCTTCAAATGCATGACTTGTAAGTCATTCATGTATTTTGGGGGCAGATTAATACAGGTGGATTAGATTCCATGTGAACAGGAATCCACTGAAATCAGAACACAACAGGAAGAACTTCTTGCACTCCCAAATAACTATCTTCATGTGGTTGAAGAAATGGTTGCCTTTTGCTGAAATAATGCATCTTTTCCTTAAGCATTTTTATCTGGAGTGAGAGTTACCATTTTTTTTTTTCATGTTTACAACATGGCAAAAAGTCTGACAGAAGCGAATTTCAGCCTCTACAATATTACTATTATTTATTTTTCTCCCTTTCTTTCTCTCTCTCTCTCTCTTTTTTTTTTTTTTTTTTTTTTGCTGGTGAAACCACTTAGGAAGTCCAACAGCAACAACAACAGCAAGAAATCGAGTATGAGAACAGGCAAAGAGGTGGCTGATTCAAAGAGGAAGGGATAGGATGTGTTCATGAACTTATGCCCCTTTGAAGTGAATCCTATTATTTTTAAGTTTTTATTTAAATTCCAGTCAGTGAACATTGAGTGTAATATTAGTTTCAGGTGTACAATACAGTGATCCAACACTTCCATACAACACCTGTGTTCATCACAAGTGCTGTCCTTAATATCCATCCCCTCTTTCCCCCATCACCCCACATACCTCCCATCTGGTAAACCATCAGTTCTCTATAGTTAAGAGTCTGTTTCTTGGTTTTTCTCTGTTTTTTCTCCCTTTGCTTGTTTGTTTCTTCAAATTCCACTTACGAGTGAAATCATATGTTAATACACACACACACACACACACACACACACACACACACACACACACACACACACCATTTTTTCTTCATTCAGCATTTGATGAACATTTGGGCTATTTCCATAATTTGCTATTGCAGATAACGCTGCTATAAACATTGTGGTGCATGTGTTTCTTTGAAGTAGTATTTTTGTATTTGGGTAAATACCTAGTAGTACAATTGCTAGATTCTAGGGTAGTTCTATTTTTAACCTTTTGAAGAACCTTCATACTGTTTTCCAGAGTGGCTGTACCAGTTTGCATTTCCACCGAGAGTGCAAGAGGGTTCCTCTTTGTCCGCATCCTCGCCAACACCTGTTACTTCTTGTGTTGTTGGTTTTAGCCATTCTGATAGGTGTGAGGTGATTAAATGAATCCTTTTATGTATGACTGAGAGCCGGGCTTTGACCCTTCTTCCATTTACCATTTTTAGTCACAAAAGCTGGAAAAGAAATAAGATATAGAGTTGCAGAGCATAGGTGAAGTGACAACAATTATCAAGAGGCAGCAGGACCCTTTAATGTAAAAATTAATGCTACTTCTTTGCTATACTCTACATACTAAAATTTGTAAGGCGGCCTCCTAGATGCAGAATATAATCATATTTTAGTCTAAAAGGAAGAATATTAGGCGTTTTTGAAATCCTTAGTATTCAATACACACACACATATGCACATGTAATCCTGTACTTTTAAAGTTATGTTCTAGATATAGAAACAGTGCACAAAAGTACCTTGAGAGTAACCATGTAAAATGTATACTATGTTAAATTTATTTGTAGATTAGATTTTATCTGTCAGATTCAAGAGCTGATTATCAGATATTTCATTACCCATAAGGAGTTCACACACTCCCCCAGACAATTATCATTCACTGATGAACCCAGGCTTAAAAATATTAGTTTTTTTTTTTTTTAATTCATGTTTTCACTTATTTTTGGCCAGAGGAAAGTAATAGTGAATAGGAAACAAAGATTTCACATGAAGGTTTTAAGAAGTGAATTTCTTGAAACTTTTTCCTGTTGAAGGATTCATTGGATAAATCAACTGCATGGCAGGTATAAATTATAAGAATATAATGATCTGTAGATACTTCAGTATGAACTTGTATATGAGACTTACAAAAATTATGAGTTTTATAAAAGCCTGAGAAAATAGAAATGATTTGGACAGGCACACTGAAGTAATGTAGTCCTAGAGAGTCATTAAAGCTCAACCATTGTCATTAAGCATCTCACTTCAGCTCAGATCATGATCTCACAGTTCCTGAGTTCGAGCCCCACATCTGGTGAGCTCAAGCCCTGGTTTGGGTAAAACATGAGCCTCAGATGAGCCCCGTTACTCTCTCTCTCTGTCTCCCCCACCTCTGCCCCTTGCTCACTTGTGCCCCTTCTCTTTTTCTCAAGTAAATAAATATATAAATAAAGGCCAACCATTATTACTAGACATCAGTTTTCAATTCAGGTCTTATCAGCATTGTGATGTTCATGATGAAATTACGGTTGTTGATACATTCAAGATTATGTGAGAGTAAAACAGAAGTTTTTCTATTAAAAATTTTTTTGGTAATGTTTATTCATTTTTAAGAGAGAGACAGAGTGTTAGTAGGGGAGGGGCAGAGAGAGAGGGAGACTCGGAATCTGAAGCAGGCTCCAGGCTCCAGGCTGTCAGCACAGAGCCCGATGTGAGGCTCGAACTCACGAACTGTGAGGTCATGACCTGAGCCGAAGTCGGACGCTCAACCAAACTGAGCCACCCAGGCACCCATCTATTAAAAAATGTTTAATTATCCTTTTTTTAAACCAGTCTTTCTGTTCTAACTCTTATTTTCCTGTAAACTGTAAAATAAAACAAAAACACCCCCAAAACAACAACAACAAAAAAACTATAATAGAACAAAACAGAACAAAACAAACACAAAAAACATCAGGGAAAATTCCTTGGATGTATTACATGTGTTTAGTTAGAGAACACAAATTAGGCTATTTTGTGTTAACATTTATAATTGTTAAAAATCTATATTCAATCAAAAGTTTATATGTACATGTACATACACACATATATTAGAATAATTTCCCAATAGTCTTTTTTTGTTAGGCAGATTTTAACTTGACATTACAGAGAGAATATCGTGGTGATTTACTCTGTTGATGTGCAGGGTTTAAAGCTGCATTAAAATCTAATGATTATTTTAATGTTTTTTGTGTTTTTTTTTTACATTTTATGTATTTTTGATGGAGACAAAGCATAAGTGGGGGAGGGGCAGAGAGAGAGGGAGACACAGAATCTGAAGCAGGCTCCAGGCTCCGAGCTGTTAGCACAGAGCCTGATGCGGGGCTCGAACCCACGAACTGTGAGATCATGACCTGAGCCGAAGTTGGACGCTCAACTGATTGAGCCACTCAGGCGCCCCAAAATCTAATGATTATTTCAAAGCAAAACACTACTTGGATCCTGTTGATCCTGGGTCATTTAATTTCCTTTTTTTTTTAAGTGTTTTTTTTTTTTTTTTTAATGTTTATTTACTTTTGAGAGAGACACAGACAGAAAGAGGTGTGAGCGGGGGAGGGTTAGAGAAAGGGAGACACAAAATCCCAAGCAGGCTCTGATCTGTCAGCACAGAGCCTGATGCGGGTATGGAAACCACAGATCACGAGATCATGACCTGAGCTGAAGTCGAATGCATAACTGACTGAGCCACCCAGGCACTCCTAATTTACTTTTGACAGAGTAGCATTTGTCATGTTTTAGAATCTCCACATTTTGCTGTTTATTGTCTTTTCTGCATTCATTTTATATTAAAAAAATAATGTGTAGAATGTATTAGTTTAGAGCTCAGGCTTCTCTGGGGAAAAGTGTAGCACAAAAGACCAGCTCAACCAGTGGGGACCTGCTAGAATTGAAGCATGACCTAGTGTCATCAGAATGCTCAGAAAGGACCACTGCATTGTCACCTGATTGTCTCCTTGATAAATCTATCAGGTTAATAACTGACACAGAAAAAGAAGTTTAGCTGTTGAACTCTGACCTTTACGACGCCTGGGTGGCTCAGTCGGTTGAGCCTTGACTCTTAGTTTTGGCTCAGGCCATGATCTTGGAGTCCATGAGTTCGAGTCCCGCATTGGGCTCTGTGCTGACAGCTCAGAGCCTAGAGCCTTCCGATTCTGTGTCTCCTTCTCTATCTGCTCCTCCCCTACTTGTGTTCTGTCTCTCTCTCTCAAAAATAAATAAACATTAAAAAATTAAACAAAACAAACAAACAAAAACCTCTGACCTTTATTCCAGAAAAGTTCTTGATACTACTTTGTACTATTTATTTGTACTATTTTGGTAAGAGCCTCTAATGAGCTGGTTCAGATGAAGTCTATTCAATTGTTTATTGGTTTGATTTTATCTTTCCATTAGGAAGCATTTAGACTTTTGTCTCTCTTTTCGTTTCTTTAGGTAGTATTCTGTGATTTACCACTTTGTTAGAGTAACCCACTGGCTATTTGGTTATGGTTAAGGCCATAAAATATGAAAGAATTATTCTTTTATTAGTGGTGTGTGTCCCCTGTCTTTCCTATGAGAAAAAAGAAAAGAAAAAGGCAGATGGCAAATTGTGAAGAAGTATGCATTTCAGATATTTCTTACGTTGATCAAAAACATTTTCTTTCCCCAAATAGGTGTTTCTTTTTGTTTCTGAAGCATCACCTTTGTTAGTTGTTTTATTATTTTCAATTATCTATTGATGCTTCGTCTTATCTCCCCACATTGGCCTATACCATTAAGTGTGTAAATAAAAAGAAATTGATAATGCATTGCTCCATCAAGTTTGCCTGTGGGAAAAAAAGCTCTTTTAGGGTTTAATTGCTGGTGTGGCTCAGATCAGTGAGCATCTCTGTCAAAATAAGTAAGTAAACATTTTAAAAAATAATTGTCTTAAAATTTCATATGGTTTTCTTGTAGCTATAAAGTGTTAACCTAGACATTTTCAAGAAACAGAGGGTCATTTATCCAGAATTATAATGTGTTTGATTTGTATTTAATATAAATTATTTTTTTTACATCTCATGCCACCAGAATGCTATTGCAATTTAATAGTAGAAGGCTTAGAAACAAATACTTAAATGGAATTTGTTTTAATTACACATGATGTTCTCTTTATCACCTCCACATATAGTTTCATTGTATAACTATTATTTCAATTATTTTTATTACTGAAGTTATTTTTAAAGACTATAATTAAAGAAAACTCAAGTTCAGCTTTCCCTTATAATGTGAGCCTTTGTAGTTGTATTTTAGTATTACTGTGTGCTTCTTGGATATTTTAAAAAGAATATATCTCACTGAATTCAAACTAGCAAAATGCAGGACAGCTACTTTGTATTAAAAATGTTCTTCCTTGGTAGTGGAGTGGAGGGACAGCTAAATGCAAGGCATTCAGTGTATTTTTCTTCCAATGTGGGATTTTGTTCTTTTAACATTGTGATAGGCTTTTGTTTCTGTTTCTGTCTCCCTTACAAGCCTCTCTTTCTCTCTTTCAAGAGAGTGAGTTCTTGAATGTAGAAAATGGTCATGACTCTTTCTCTAACATGTAGCACAGCACGGTGTCTGTCACATGAAATATACTTATTGAATTCTTATTGGAGTGAGCCATGACTCACAAGGTGGGAAAATATTTGCTCCATGCCATTTTGTGATGTCTCTTAGTTTAACTATAATTTCAATATAAATGTAGTTTTGATAAATTTGTGAGATATTCAGATGTGTGGGCTATTGGATATCATAGCCACATGGTGAAGAGCTGAGCATATGTAAGGAATTATGAGATGAATATTTATATATTCATACATTCATTAAAAGCCTACTTTGTCAGTCACTTTATTAGGTACATTACCTGCATTATCTTAATTCATACAACAGTCTTGTAAAGTAGAATTTACTTTTTCCTGTTTTAGATAAAGTAAACCTCAGAAGTTAAGTAATTTAAGTAGAATAAATATAAGTGGCAGTTTGAGAATCCAAATTCATGTTGTCTGATTAAAATGTATGTGTGTGTGTGTGTGTGTGTGTGTGTGTGTGTAGGTAAATATACATAACTTGATTTTACAAACTTAAAGTGTGTATTAAATTTCAAACTTGTAATTTGTAAAGATTACAGATTCACTAAATAATAGTGTTTTTCTCCACTTACCCTATAACTATGATCCAACTGTGAGAATTCTTTTTTAAAGTTTTATTTAAATTCCAGTGAGTTAACGTGCACTGTAACATTAGTTTCAGATAACAATATAGTGATTCAACACACAACACCTGATACTCATTACAAGTGCCTTCCTTCATCCCCATCACCTGTGTCACCCATCACCCAAACCCCTCCCCTCAACTGCGATAATCTTGAGACACTGCAGATACTCATGAATGTATTTCCTTTCTTGCTGAATTGTTACCTATGATTCTTGGATGTCAGAACATTTTCTGCATCTGGAAATTTGGCTGAACTTTAGCTTCAGTCTAAAATTTTAGACTTGGGACCCCTGGTTTCTCAGTTGGAAGAGCATGTGAGTCTTTATCTTGGGGTTATGAGTTCGAGCCCCGTGGTGTACAGATTACTTAAATAAATAAAACTTGAAAAAATAAATAAACTTTTGGACTTACGTATTATGCAGTACTGCTACAAGGAGAATTGTCAGCAGTTTTTATATAAATCTCTCTAAAAATATGGTCTCTCATTATGTTACCTGTTTAAAAAAAAAAACAAAGTTAAACAAACTTAGTTAAACAAAAAGTAATTAGAAGATAGAAGGGAAGTACTCTTTGGTTTCAGATATGCACACAAAGTATGTAAAGTGTACCCCAGAAGGTTTTTTATATACTTGCATACTGGTTTCTTTGACCTTTCTATGCATAGGAGGGATTCGTTATATAAATCGTTCATCTAAATGTGATAGACCAGGGGCGCCTGGGTGGCGCAGTCGGTTAAGCGTCCGACTTCAGCCAGGTCACGATCTCGCGGTCCGTGAGTTCGAGCCCCGTGTCGGGCTCTGGGCTGATGGCTCAGAGCCTGGAGCCTGTTTCCGATTCTGTGTCTCCCTCTCTCTCTGCCCCTCCCCCGTTCATGCTCTGTCTCTCTCTGTCCCAAAAATAATAAACGTTAAAAAAAAAAAATTAAATGTGATAGACCAACTTCCTACTGAGTTGCCTCAGAACAGAAGGAAGGTACAAAGGTGATGCATCTTACAAAAGAAACCATAAAACAAAACATGTCGAACAAGGAAAGGTATGGATCATTGATAACTGATAACACAAAGCAGGTTGGTGGCTAGACAGAGTAGTGCTGAGGGAGTCAGGCCATTTGACAAGACAATACTCGACTGGTGTGGAGTGAGGTCCTGCAGTGAGGGCCTGCCTTCTGGCTTCAACCAGGGATTCAGTGATTTAAACAAACCAACCAACAAAGGAAGGAACAAACCCTGTTGCTATTCTATTCTTTCTCCTTATTACAAGAGCTAACTCAAAAGGTGTGCCTACAGACACAGACAAGAAAAAAATGAACAAAAACAAAAACTCTTCCTGAGAAGGGAAACAAAACAAAACAAAACATATTCCCTGCTTTGAAATTTATTTGAAGGAGTGTCTCAAGCAACCAACTGAATTGAGATAAATGGGTAAACAGTTCAGATGGAGTTCCTTGAATCTAAATAAAATTTGGACTAAGAGGCCAAGAGAAACAAACCCTTGGACTACGAAAGCCGGTCAGTTTTACTGGTAAACTCAGTAATCCTCACAATAACTCAGGGAAGTTATAGTTACCTTTTTACAGATTAGAAAACTAAGGTACGGAATACTCATTTACCTCACTTGTGAAAAGCAGTGATCCCACCCACATTTTATTTCAGAAATCCAGATTCTCTCCGTTTTTCTTTCTGCCTCATCAGAGGTCCCTCAGAACTGAGTTTCAGCCTTCTTGACAGAATGCATATTGTACAACTGAAAATGTAGGAAGGTACATGTGGTTATTTATCAATCATAATCCAAGTTAATTGAGTTCAATACCCTAGCAACCTAACATATTTAAAGTTACAGGTGTTTATATGCTAACAAAGGAAAATAAAAAATAATGCTAAATGTAACTATTTTGCAAGTAAAAGTAAATTAAAATGGGATGTGAAAATGTAGATGGCCAATGCCTCATGTCTTTTGTACTGAGACTTTTTCTTCAACTTGTATTTTAGACCTGTACATGCTTCCATGTCCGTATGTGTATATATAATGGATTCTTTGGTGAGCAAGCATTTTTAAAAATATTTTTGTTTATTTATTTAATGTTTGTTTATTTTTGAGAGAGAGACAGAGTGAGAGTAGGGGAGGGCAGAGAAAGTGAGAGGCACAGAATCCGAAGCAGGCTCCAGGTTCTGAGCTGTCTGCACAGAGCCTGATGCTGGGCTCTAACCTGATCCAAAGTCGGACGGTTAACCGACTGAGCCACCCAGATGCCCCATTTAAAATTTATTATGGAATTGGAGAAACAAAATGACCTTTAAAATGGAGAAAATGGTATGATACATACAGCATAAAAAGCTAAGAATAAGCACTAGAATGTAGTACAACTAATACAAACATTGGTATAAATGTAATAAATCAGGATAGTGTTAACATTTGTAGTTAGTGACTCATGGAGGTTTTAGAAGTTTTGAAAATTTGTGTTTTGATCTGTACACCTAGAAGCCATTGGGTTAGCAGCAACTTTTCCTAGAAGAGGAGCTGTAAGAACTAGAAACATTGTATTTATTCACAAGAACTGTAATTTAGGAAAGGGGCCAGAAATCTTCAGAAGAAAATGTAAGTTCTCAAGCAACATTTCCTTGATGAATTCTTTCCTGGAAACATGAGGACAGCAGGCAGGATACATTTAAGGAAACAGAATCCTCCATTATAGTCCACTGAAGCCATGATGGGAAAACAGTCACAAGAAGCTGATTAAATTCACTTCTTTTGACCGTTAGTAGATATAACTGCTGATGACAAAATCTCATCGTAACCGTGACTGACCCGTTTTCAGCAAAATTCAGTTACTGCTCCTGTTCTTATTTTCACGTATTTGTTCATTTGTCTGAGCCACAGGAAATATAAATGAAAGCTTTCCTACTTTTTATTTCTTTCCGTTATATGATAGAAATAACTATTCTTTACTTACGGTTATCTCTTCATTTTATCTTCATATTTATCTAAAATATATTTTAATAAAATTTACTTGAAAATCAGAGTTCATGGAACAGGAGAGTTTAGTTCTCTCTTGGGAATCTTCAGGATACAGGTTAAAGTCTGGGGAATAGTCACCATTTTTTGCTTATTTTTAGCTGCATTAGAAAAAAACAAAACAAAACAAAACTCTCTTGAGAGACTTTGAACCAAATGGAAACAAACTTCTTCACAGCAAAAGAATTTAGGCCTTGCTAGGCTTAGTTCTTTGTTCTCTTTCAAGTGAAATAACATTTAAAAGTAACTCCACATGACTGCGTATTTAATTTTCTTAGAATTTTGGGATTTTTTTAGAAAGCTTTTCACTCAATTATTTAGGTAAAAAGCAACAGGAATGTAACAAGGGGAATAAGTATAGCAAGAGAATTATGTAGAAATGGATTTACAGAAATTAGGCAGAAAAATGAAAGGAGCGAATAGTCAGATGGCTGTGGCTAAGAGAGCCTGTTGGCATGTAAGGAGGAGGAAGAGTAGCCACCCTGTTTTCAAGCACTTGATCAAGTGTCTGTCTCCAGAAACTGGAAGACCGAATGGCTCAAAATGGCCTTAAAACGGTTAGTTTCCACTTAAGTTTCTTTCTTGGAACCAAGCATTTGCAAAGATGATTAGCCCGACGTAATTTATGCACAGTGATTCCAGTGAAGGATGAGGTGCTGGAAAGGGCCAGGGTTGGTATTACATGTTGCCCAAAGAATCACCCCCCTGCACGAGTTTCTTGTTCGTTTTAGGAAAAGAAATAAGTGACTTTTGAAGGGAGAACTGTTTAGAATTAATTATTTTTACCCTTTCCCCATCCTTATAACATCTCTCTGAGGGAGCTTGCATGTCCATGACATTCAAAGAAAAACAAAGTAACTTGTGCTTTTCTTATTGCACTCACAAATGTTTATTGAGTTTCAGTGGCCTCGGAGCCTGTCTCCTTTCCGGGACACGTTAACTGCAAGTCTGCCTCCATTTTCTCCTTTTGTCCCCATCCTGTGGCACATTTATCCCGAGCAGTACCCTCATCAGTGCACAATAACAAGTATCCTTGGTGAACATTTGTGTTTTCCAGGCCCCACGCTAGTTGTTCTACAAACAGTATCTTCTGTAATCTTAGCAGCAGCTCTCTATGGCGTGGGCAGTGTTCATCATTAGCTGCTCCTCAAAACCATGTTGCATCTCAAAGAGAATCAAAAATCCATAGCCTGCCCTTCAGAGTGCTTTCTCCTTTGATTCATCATCTACTGTTTTATTAATTTCCACCATTTCATTTCCTCTGTGACATTTTTATCAGGCTAGTCTGTTTCCTCCTCCTAAAGTCTGTCTCCTATGCTTCTCTACTCATATGTCTTCTTTCCCTTCCCATGATATGGTAGATCATCACCAGACATACAATTTTGCTGCGCCTTCCCTGAGTCTTTCTTGTGCCTGCCGGTGTCTGTCTTACTGTGATTATTGTGTATGTAGAAGTACAACAGATTATACACATTTACCCCATAATTAGACTAGAAATTGTTTCACGGCAAGGAAACACTTTCACAGAGCATGTATTTCACCTCTGTGTACCTTACCGTTCTCATTATAGGAGCTTGCCCATGGAGAGTCCTTAATAAGCTTGCGCTGAAGGCGAGCCCACCATCTGCAAAGCACTTTACTAATGTAAGGTATTATCCTCTGTGCTGTGAAGGCAAAAGGGAGAAGTCAAACTCTGTATCCCTAAATAATTTATATCGTCTCAATCAGGTAAATGTCACATAGTACAGTCAAATAAGTCAAATGTCTCTAGTATAAGAAGACATTTTCTAAGTATGAAAATGAAATAGATGTTCAAGAAGCTTAAAGAAGGAGACACTGCAATAACCTAGGTGGCCTGAGATCCTTCATGGAAAGGGCAGAGCCTGAGATCAGTCTGAAAGATAAATCACATTTGAATAGATGGAGAAAAAAATGGCATTCTGAATGACAGGAAGAGCACGATAGTGGGAGTAATCCATTTATTTTCAGAACTTTAAAAAGAGCAGATTTGAGCTGTAGGTTGAAGCATTCGGGTTTAGCTTCATGGGTAACGGGCATTAGTACATGTTGCTAATTTACATGAGAAACAATACAGTAATGATAATGAGAAGTAGCTTTGGAAGTCAGATAATTGGCTGTACCTTAGAAAACTTACTTGGCATTTCTTAAGTTTCTTTCTCTGCAAAATGAAGATTTACATAAGAGTTCAGCTAGGTTGTTGCCACATTTAAATTACAAAATGCATATAAACTAGTCAGATGAAAATCTGCCCAATGGCACTCAAATACAATGTGAAAAACCATTACCTTTTATTAGGAATTTGGGAATAATAACATAGCAGTTGTGTGTGTGAAAATTTGAAAAGCGTAGTAATTTGGGGCAGAAGCATCTAGTTGTTTTAGAAGGCTGATGCAATTGTACAGGGTTTTGGTACGTGGTTCTTCACAGGAGTGCCAAGACGATGGAAAGTAATACCTACCTACAATGGTAGGTATTACACTAAACCTGTCAACAGGGGTTAACAGGGTGATGTGAGATGTCAAGGAAAATGTTAAGTTTCCAGCTTGAACAACAGAAAACATGATAGTAGTGCTGGTTGAAACACAGAGGAGTGGAAATTGTATTTAAGACACTTGACACTGAGTAGTGTGGTATTGAATCTGATGTATGCCTCACATGCAGGGGTCACTCAGTGGATGTCTGCTATTGATGAGCAGGAGAGGTAGGGTTTCTACCCTTGACCAGGTGTTAATGAGGATGCTCTTGTTTTTATTTAAATAATGATTATATTTACAGTGACATATTATTTATACCCAACTTAGAGATCCTTTCAAGAAAGAAAATGGAGGATGGGTGCCTGGGTGGCTGTCGGTCAAGCGTCCGACTTCAACTCAGGTCATGATCTCACCATTCGTGGGTTTGAGCCCCACGTTGGGCTCTGTGCCGACAGCTCCGAGCCTGGAGGCTGCTTCAGATTCTGTGTCTCCCTCTCTCTCTCTCTGCCCCTGCCCTGCTTGCACTCTGTCTCTATCTCAAAAATAAACATTTTAAAAAGATTAAAAAAATAAAAGAAAGAAATGGAGGAAATGTCAATAAATAATCTGATTTTCTTCACTTCATCTCAGAATATTTGTTCAGTTTCAAATGGTTGTCCACTGTTCCTTTAATACGGGCATGGATACAATTTGCCTTGTATCTAGACAGATATTATTTATTACATTTACAGTGTTTTTGTTATACCCGTGATGTAGTACATATTACCTTTGATTAATTAATTAATTTTTAAGTAAGCATATATTTGGGCAATTAGAACTGTAATTCAGGAGATACAGATTCAGACAGAAACCTTTTTCATGTTCCCCAAATATTACTTTTTAGCAAGAGTCTTAGTTCTTCACAATTCTGTAATTGCATCTGTTAACGCGAGAAACTTGGAACCAGATCTTATGGCAGATACGATTTTTTTTTTTTTTTGTAATTTTATAAGAAGTCTCATTCAGACAGTCATCTCAGAGAACCTGTGATGAACCACATGAAATCAAGCCTGTGTTTGACATATCCAGAGACATACTTCTTGAAGCATTTCTTTGCAAATCATAAACATCATGCCAGTTGGTTCTTAGGTACCAAGTGTTGTCTAGATTCTGATAACCTGAGTCAGGTCATGGAAAAGGCCTCTGCCTTCTCTTCACTGTCAAATTAACAATGCCGAAATGTTTCAAATATATGACCTTGATGCCAGAACTGCCTCAGGTTCTCAGCAGGATCGGTTTAAATCATTTTGTATGTATTCAAAGTACCCTAAATGCCAAAGTCAACCCAAATGATTGGAGAGTGAATCTTGAGTTGACTCAGGATTATTTTTAGCTTTAAAGCTAATGGCTTATGACTGTGTCTATTTGATGGGGCATATGGGGTAATACAGTTCACAGCTTAACTGCAAAAGCAGAACGGATCTTATTTTCAGCAAGGAAATAAATGTACCTGTTCTGCAAAAGGAACTAAAAGTGGCATGTATGGTTAGAATGTATAATTAGAATACCAGTCTTTTATAATGGGAGGAATTTTTTAACAGTTTCTTCTTCTTCTTTTTTTTAAATGTTTGTTTCTTTTTTAGAGAGAGGGAGAGACAATGTATGAGTGGGGGGGGGGGGGAGGGGCAGACAGAGAGGGAGACAGAATCTGAAGCAGGCTCGAGGCTCCTAGCTGTCAGCACAGAGCCCGATGTGGAGCTCGAATTCACGAACCATGAGATCATGACCTGAGCCAAAGTCAGACTCTTAACTGACTGAGCCACCCAGGTGTCCTTATAATGGGAGGAATTTTAAGATGGTCATGAAAATCCCTGCTCCCTAGTGCATATGCCTTGTTTAACCCTCTCCTCTTAGGTGGAAGGTTATCATTCCCTATATTATTATGTGCCAAAAGGTATTATGTTATGTGCCAAAGGTATTTTGCAGATGTAGTAAGTCCTTAATCGCTTGACTTTGAGTTACAATCAAAATGCAGATTATCCGGACTCAGTAAGGTAAGCTTTTAAAAGAAACAAGAAACAGGAGTAGATGGTACTCACAAGTTGGCCCTAATGAGGCAAACTCCAGTGTTTTGGAGAAGGCCACATGGAGGAGAATGCCTGTAGGCCACTAGTAGCTTAGTACCTCAATCCTTCAACCGCAAGGAACTGAATGCTATCAGCAACCTCTGTGAGCTTGGAAGAGGACGCCAAGCTCCAAATGAGAAAGCAGCCCCGCCAACATCTTGATTTCAACCTTGTGAGGATTCTTTGCAGAGAAGCCAGTTATGCCATTTCTGGACTTCTGACATCCAGAAGCTGTGAGATGGTAAATTTGTACTGTTTTAAGCCATTAAATATCTGGAAATTTTTCACACCTCAGTAGAAACTAAAACACTGCCTGTATGCCTATTCTCATTTTACCCAGTAAATTATATGGAGGCAGGAAAGTTTTGGGGAAATAAATTCAGACTTTCCAGAGTTGAAGTTTAGACATTTCTGATAAACCTAATAAACTGTGCACCAGCAGTTTGTGGCTGAGAGCAGTAGAGGAATGCAAATTATCAGGAAGTACTGAATTACCCATAAGAAAAACAAAATCTTTTTAATGATACATCATTATGGAGCTGGACTTCACAGCCATGACTTAAAAGACCAATGAGTATTCAGTCAGTCCCCTCTTCTTGAACCTGTCCTGTACCAACCTGTGCCCACCCTCTTGCTGTCAGGAATTGTTTTGCACCCAAGGAAAACTGTTGCCGTAGTAAAATTTGAGGAAACGTGTAACTCTATTTGCACCTCATGCTCCAAAGGTATCCTCTAAGAAAGTTGAACTTAAAAGAATGGGTGAGGAGCACCTGGATGGCTCAGTCGGTTGGGTGTCTGACTTCGGCTCAGGTCATGATCTCACACGTCATGAGTTTGAGCCCCGCATCAGGCTCTGTGCTGACAGCTCAGAGCCTGGAGCCTGCTTTGGATTCTGTGTCTCCCTCTCTCTCTCTTGCCATCCCTTGCTTTCTCTCTCTCTCTCTCTCTCTCTCTCAAAAATAGACGTTAAAAAAGATAAAAAAAAAAAAAAGAATGGTTAAGTTTCCTTGCTGATATCAGAGAAGAGAGAATGGGGTGGTGGGGGGTAGGGTGGTGAAATGGGCTGAGCAGTGGCTGGAAGCAGAGGGGCAGCACAGTGAGCAGCCATCTGGGACAGGTTTCAAGCCCTTATCTCGTGGTAGTCGCAGCACAGAGTGAGTAGTAATAAGCTGTAGGTCAGGTGGCATTTTTGGCAGAGCCACTGGTATTTACTTGGATCACAGCCACAAACAGCAGCGTCAGCACCAGCCAGAGCCAAGTAGGAACAGCCTCCTGATTTTATCCCTGGGAGCTTGTGGGATACTGCCTGGATAGAGCCAAGAAAAGTTTGCACAGAGCGGGTGGCTTAAAAGAGGGTGAGGTCCAGCCATGTCACCAGTGAAGCCTCTCAAACTATCAGATTTGGGTTTGGGTTGTTACAGTAACATTTGTCACCTGCCATCTTTGCATTGTGGACGCACTTGGATGACCATGCATAGTGAAGATGACTTTTCTTGCCATAGTGAAGATGACTTAAGCCACAGAAAAGGGATCTTAGAACTTGTGTCTTTTCACATCATCCCAAGGCCAGGAGAATCACGGTACTATCACCTTCTTAACCTCCCTTCATGTACCACGTCAGACTCAGCATACTTCTAAAGGGCTTAAACATTTCTTCATTCATCTTATGTTATTGCATGCTTTTGGGATCTCTTACCATTCTTCTGCCTTTTCTACTTTCCATTTCTTTGGGGAAACTTGATTGCTATCTCTTACGTTGACTTGTCTTCAAGATTTCCATCTTGATGCTCCTTTCAGATGGCATAGCTCTTCACGTCTTAACCACCAGGCTGAATGAAACCCATGACTCACGACTTGTTACAGATCCATCTCTTCTAGGAAATTGCTTATCAATAATGCATAGGAGATGGGTTAGATATATTTGTGTCATGATGGTATTTTAGGCCTACTTTCATTTTTTTGTTGTTGTTAAAAGAATCAATTGATGGTTACTTTTGTTTATACCAGAAAGAAACTCTCTCATTGTTTTTATTTCTCTGATCTATGCATTTCTACTTTTGAAAGCCAGGAATTCTGTAGTAATCAATATACGTTAAACCATTCCTTTATTGGTTGATTCTTTCTTATTTTTAAGTTATATTTATGTGTGTGTATATATCATGTAGATATACAATGCATACACACATTTTCTCAGTTTTAAAGATGCAGTGGTATATCATACTGTGGATAATTGTGATTATAACAAAATAAAAGTAATTTTTAGTTCTTTCTAATCTGAGGTTATTTATAGTTTGCCTTTCTCTTTTTTTTTTTTTAAGTTTATTTTATTTTGTGAAAGAGAGTGCGAGCTAGGGAGGGGCAGAGAGAGAGAGGGAGAGAGAGAGAATCCCTGCACTATCAGTGCAGAGCCTGACATGGGGCTCAAACTCACAAACTACGAGATCATGCATGACCTGAGCCAAAATCAAGAGTCGGATGTTCATCTGACTGAGCCACCCAGGCGCCCCTGTGTTTCTTTTGAAGGCAAGGAAGAGGCTGCCATTTGTTAAAGAAGGAATAGCAGTTTTGCTTAAATGAGTATCGTCATTGCTCATGTTTGCTAATGGTTCTTTTATAAATGCTGACATTTCATTATTCACATTGTATAACATCTGGGTAAGCCCCTATTAGCCTACATGGATGTGACATTGACAGTCGGTAAGAGGTCATGCCCTGGAATCAGATTGCCGGGGTTCAAATTTTGACTCCATCACTTGCTGACAGTAAGAATTTGGGCATAACTCCTCCTTCCCCATCTCTAATTTTCTTCACTTATAAGATAGGAAATGATAATAGAGTAGTTGTGAGAATTAGATGAAGTCATGTGATGTTCTCGGAGCAGTACCTGATGCATATTAAGTGTTGGTAAATATCAGCAAGTATAAATATACATGATCCATATTGGCATGTTTAATGAATTTTACACTTGCCCTCAAGAATATAAACTGCACAGGAAGTAACAGAGTTTTAGTTTTGTCCATCGTTTACTGCTGTGCTGATGTCAGACTGTAAGGGAAGTGCTTCAGATTCTTTTAAGTTTTTTTATCTTCCAGAAGGATTTAATACATTTTGAGAAATTGTCCGATCTTTGTGCTCTGACAGTGGTTCAGAGTATGCTGCACTTTGAGTTTGCAATGCAGACCTTGTGGTTTTGTTTACTTTCAGCAAATGACACACAGAAACCAACAACTCCCTGTGAGATGCCTAAATCCTCAGTGGAACATATGAGGCAGACTGTTGTGATTTCAAACAACTCTGAATGTGAGAATATTTTTCCAGATAATGAACTGAAGCCTGGTTTCTTACAGCTTGCTCCCAGAGTTTCTAAATTCTGTAACCACTTGATACAGGCCTGAGCCTTAAATACATGTGAAGACTGTTACCAGGTCCCAATGGTCTTCTGTTTTTCAGAGAAAAATTTTCAACTTAATGCTTCAAAAACCCCTACACTGCACAAGACCCTACTTGATTTTGTCCTATCCTATTTGGAAATGACAGTATATTGAGAATCTGTTTAAAAATATATATTTTTTTGATGTTTATTTTTGAGACACAGAGACAGAGTATGAGTGGGGGAGGGCAGAGAGAGAGGGAGACACAGAATCCAAAGCAGGCTCCGGGCTCTGAACTGTCAGCCCAGAGCCCAATACAGGGCTTGAATTCATGAACCATATGATGACCTGAGCTGAAATTGGATGCTTAACTGAGCCACCCAGGTGACCTGAGGATCCTTTGGTCTCTCATCTTATAAAATCATATTAGCTAATTTTATTTTATCCAAAAGATTTGGAATAATGCTATCTGTATTCTTTTCAGCATAAAAATAATTTTCAAAAGGTGGGTGTAAAACATTCCAGGTCTTTAGTGCTTGGAAGGTTTATACATCATACTTTGAGTTTAATTATGTGAAAGCACAAAATATGCAAACTGTAAGATTTGGCCTTCCTTCCCATTACAGCCCTTAGTAAATTCCAAATCTCTGTCTTTTGAGTGGGGCATATTAATAGTTATGTAGGTATGAGGTCCTGGGAAAAGTTTATTTAAAAAAAAACTTATTAAGAAGTGAGCATTTTAAAAGTAGTTACATGGCTTAATGATATACAAACACTGGTAAGACATTGGTGTACATAACATCTCTATTGTATTCAGTTTGTGGGATACACAATTTGGAACACAGGTGAATATAAAATATTAGACATGAAAAAGATTATCCTTAGTAGCTCAAACAAGCGATGAAAAATTATTGAAAGGGAAATGGTATTATTTAAGAAACTTATGACAACAGTGTAAGGAGGTTGTGTCATCTAGACAGTAGTAAAAAGTTATGAATTCAATATCAAGAGTTCTGGCTAGGGGCACCTAGGTCACACAGTCACTTAAGCGCCTGACTCCTGATTTCAGGACTGATAGGTCATGATCTCATGGTCATGAGATTGAGCCCTGTGTTGGGCTCTGTGCTGGGTATGCAACGTGCTTAAGATTCTTTGTGTCTTCCAGTCCCCGCCCCCCCCCCCCACCTCTCTCTCTGTCTCTATTTCTCGTGAGCACACTTGCATGTTTTCTCTCTCTCTCAAAAAAATAAAAAAATAAAAAAGAATCCGTGCTTTTTCCTCATCTTTATGTTGATTTCATTTTGTGAAGTGAAATGACTGGACTACTGTCCTCTTAGCTTTTCTCCCAATCAAAATCTCTAAAGTTCTAAAGTATATCTCCAGTTAGCTTGGACTTGAGAATTTTCGAGATTAAGCTGACTTTTGTAGGCTATTGAGAATAGCCTCAGAATAGACATACAGATGTGAGTGGGGAGGTCAGTACTTTTTCCGGTTAAGTCTCCACATGACAGTAGTTTGGTGGTTATTTCTCACACTCAGGGCTGAACAGCTGCGTAAGGGTAGGTGCATTTATCATCCTCATTGTAAGTGGCTAATTATTGGCTAATTTGATTGACTTAGTATTTGAGGGCAGTTATATATAAAATACATACTTTTCTTTTCTAAAAATACTTAATTTAAATCCTAAGATTTGAGAAGTCTTATTTTTCATTTTCTGTCCTTCAAGGCAGAGCTAACTGTTCCTTTCTTCATGATAAAATGTGGAGTAAGCCTCTCTGGGAGCACACGTCCTATTTGTTTTAATGCTGTGTTTCTCAGATTTTATTATGCATAAAGGTTTCAGAGTAAGAAATGCAAGATTAATACAATTTTTAGTATCTAGTACTCCAGAGTATTTCCAGGAATCTCTCTGAGGGGATTCAGAGACACCATAGTTTGACAAATACTGCTGAGTTTCCTAGATCAAGAAAACAAATTTAGGTTGCACCCTGGCTCAGAATTCCCTGCCTGTGAATTAGGGTATTAAAATAGTGGTACCTGTGCAAATCGCAGCACCTCCAAGAAAGAAGCCAGAGGTCTTCTCACACAACCAGAGCATTTCAGTGACTGGATTTCTAAAAGAATGGTAGCATTTGTATTACTGCCCTTAAGTTAAATTTGAAAGAAGTATTTTATTTACTTTGAATTTTGCCCATTAATTTATCCTGATTGTGTAAAATCAAAACTGGGATTAAAACAAAATACTTTAGCGAGCACTTAACCATCACACATTTGTAAAAGCATTTATACCTACTGACAGTTTTTATTTTTACCCTTCGCCCCTACAGATTATTGCCTTTGTCAACTTTTGCAAGTGCCTGCTTTTCAAAAACAAACACAAACGGTGTCTAACTGAAGGAGACAGTCATAAAAAGTCCACATGCACAATGGAAATGCAGTATTGGGGATAATAGATCAACTAAATAATTTTATGTTAATGTTTTGAGGTTAAAATAAATTCTTCAGAAATCTCCCTTAGTTCCCCCCCCAAATAAAAGGTCATCGGTTTTTATTTTATTTTTTTTTTCATAAAGTCTGTAGTGAGTTTCTTCAAGTAAAATCAATAAGTAATTGTGACAGAATGTCACGGCCATTATGGATCTCTTTCTAAAATTCCTCTCTAGGCACTTTCTTGTCCACATTGCCTTACTGCCCAATGGGTAGGCAGGTGTCCCATTTGTTCCAGGGCCCCTTGTAGGCCTTTAGGGTTTGAAAGGATTGGGGGATTATTTGTGAAGTAGGGGAAAATAGCTTTAAAAAAGTCAAGGATTTTATTAGCAAAAACATCCCCTTTTTCTATAGTTGAGATGTTCTGATGGCAGTGCAGTAAATACCGAAAACTTTCAGATTTTCAGGTGTGGGGGGATTGAGTTTACAACTGGAATGGTTCTGATTTTGTTTTTCCTGCAAGTAAATATATGCAAGATACTGCATTTTTAAAATAACTATAGAAGTGGTACTAGAGGGGCGCCTGGGTGGCTCAGTCAGTTGGGCGTCTGACTTCAGCTCAGGTCACGATCTCGCAGTCCGTGAGTTCGAGCCCCGCGTCGGGCTCTGGGCTGATGGCTCAGAGCCTGGAGCCTGCTTCCGATTCTGTCTCTCCCTCTCTCTTTGCCCCTCCCCCGTTCATGCTCTGTGTCTCTCTGTCTCAAAAATAAATACATGTTAAAAAAAATTAAAAAAAAAAGAAGTGGTACTAGAAATAATTAAGAAGTCTTCAATTTGCAAACATATACTTACTTTCCTGTGCACTAGTTGGAACATTTAAATTCCATTTAAGTTAATGTACCTACCCATGAAATTGGTTAACTGATTCAACAAAATTAAATTCCTGAGTGGAAATTTTTCCTCACTGGCAGTGCTTTTACCTGAGTGCACACTTGCCTTGCCAATGTGTTCGTATTAAAATTGTACTCAGTCTGAGCCAACTGACCTTTGGTTTTCTGCTGATGAGGTACTATGCAAATTATGACCTTGATGTGACTTGAAGGGACAAGTTTTGTTCAGCCACTTGGTTCCTGTGTATCTGGCTTAATGCTTGAATCGATTCCTTGATTCATACATAAAACGAGTATCTTTTTTATTTTAGTTTGTTTTAAAATAATGTCCATCTAACTTATTAACCAAATATTGCAAAATTGCTCTATAGTATTAAAGACAAATATTTGTGAAGGTTTTAAATATATTTGCACATATATTATGCCAATCCTTGAAAAGGAAAACATGGAAGAAAACGCTGTTATCTCAAGGAGCTTCTTGGATTTGTACTACTGAGGTGAGCTGAATATTACAGAAGAGCATTTCTAGGACTTGGTTTTGTAGCATTCCTTTCTACATAGTGACTCTTAAGAATTGATTATTAAATTTTTCTCTTGTCTTAGTAGCTAGAATAATTTGTTTTACTTGAATTTGTGAATATTTTATAGACCCTCTGAATTATGTAAAATATCATGTTTCTCTCTTTTGGCAGTTACTATTGAAAATTTTAGAGCCAAAATTGAGATCATTGTGTGGTTCTCTGATATCTGCAGGCCTCCACTGTTACAATGCAATGACTAAATGTTTTTATTTCCTCTTGGGGTAATAATGAGTGGCCCAGAAGATGCATACTCACTTCACATGTTCCTGTTTCATAGGTTGTGTAATATATGTTTTTCAAGTTTTGACATTTTTTAAAAGTTTATTTGTATTTATTTTGAGAGTGAGACAGAGAACGAGTGGGGGAAGGGCAGAGAGGGAGAGAGGGAGACAGAGTCCCAGGCAGGCTCCATGCTGTCAGCGCAGAGCCCTATCTAGGGCTTGAACTCACGAACTGGGAGATGATGACGGGAGTGGAGATCAAGCTGGACGCTTAACAGACTGAGCCACTCAGGTGCCCCTTAGTATTTCTGAAGTAAACATGTATTTTACAATTTTTTAGTGTTTGTTTATTTGACACTTCTTTTTTTTTTTTTTGGATATATAAAGTATTGTAATCTTAAATGCCGTCTTAGATGTAATGAAATGAAATGTTATAATATTACTACAGTTTAGAGAATACTTACCCATATTGAAAACAGCAGAATTACTGAAAACTCAAAATGACTAGGTGGATTTAGAATGAATTCCCAGACTACTCTGTGTGTTCAGAAAACTCTACAACATAGCTCAGTTTATAAAGTAGTTCAAGGTATATAACAAAATTGAGGAGAAGGTACAGAGATTTCCCCTATACTCTCTGCTTCAACACATACACAGCCTCCAGCATTATCATCATCCCCTGCCAGAATGTTACATTTGTTACAGTTGAACCCACATTGGCCCATTTACAATTATCCACTATTGGTGCTGGACATTCTATGGGTTTGAGCAAATGTACAATGAATGGTATGCATCTGTCATCATGGTATCACACAGAGAATTTTCACTGCCCTAAAAATCCTCTCTGCTCCACCTATTATCCTTCCCTCCCCCAAGTCCCAAGAACCATTGATCTCTTTACTGTCTCCATAGTTTTTACCTCTTCCCAAATGCCATACAATTGGAATCATACAGTTGTGGCCTTTTCAGATTGACCTCTTTCACTTAGTCGTATGCATTTAAGGTTCCTCCACATTTTTTTACTGGCTCGATAGCTCATTTTCCTTTAGAATTGAGTAATAGCCCCTTGACTGGATACACCACAGTTTTCCCATTCATCTACTAAAGGACATCTTGGTTACTTTCAAGTCATGGCAATTATGAATAAAGCTGCTATAAACATCTATGTGCAGGTTTTTGTGTGTGGGCATATGTTTTCAGCTCCTTTGGATAAATACCAAGGAGAGTGATTCCTACATTGTACAGTAAGAGTATGTTTAATTTTGTAAGAAAGCACCAAACTATCTTCCAAAGTGACTGTACCATTTGAATTCCCAACAGCAATGAGGTGCTATTGCTTTCACATCCTCACCAGCATTTGTTATTGTCGGCGTTATGGGTTTTCTTGCTTTGCTTTGTAAACTAATAGACTGTATTTGGAGCAGTTTTAGATTAAAAAAAACATATCAGAAAGTATAGAAAGTCATCATATTGTATATCTTCTCTCTCCCCACCTCCTTCCTGCCCTCACTTTCCCTATAATTAATATTTCACATTAGTGTGGTACATTTATTACAATCAATGAGCCAATATTGATACATTGTTTTCCGTTCATAGATCTTATTTTGGATGTATCTAAAAAGGCATCTCAAAACCCAAGATCACCTAGATTTCCTCCTGCTATTTTCTGGGGGTTTTGCCCTTTTGCATTTTACATTGAGGTCTTTGATCCATTTTGAGTTAGTTTTTGTAAAAGATGAAAAGTCAAAATCTACATTCATCGTTTTGTATGTGAATGTTCAGGTCCTTTGGCACTAGTTGGTGAAAAGGCTATCCTTTCTCCATTAAATTGTCTTTGCTCCTTTGTCAAATTATTTGACAATGTTGGTTAGGGTCTATTTCTGGGCTCTTCTTTCTCCTTCTCCTTTTTGTCTATTCTTTTGCTGATACGATACTGTCTCAAGTACTGTGCTGTATAGTAAGTGTTAACGTTGTGTAGTGACAGTCCTCTGACTTTTTTCTTCTCCTTCAGTAGTCTTTTGGCTATTCTAGGTCATTTGCCTTTACTTTAGAAACATGTTAGAAACATTAAACTTTAGAAACAGTTTTGTTGATATCCATAAAATTAATGTGCAAGATGTTGATTGAGATTGTGTTAAACGTATAAATCAAATTGGGAAAAGTTGACAATGAGTCTCCCTATCCATGAACTTGAACTATCTTTATATTTATTTAGATTTTTTTTATTTCTTTCATCAGAGTTTCACAATTTTTGTCATACAGATCTTGTGTTTATCTGTTTAGTGTTAATAGAAATGGTGTTGCGTTTTAAATTTCAAATTCTAAATGTTCATTGCTGGTATACAGGGAAGCAATTGACTCTTGTATATTAGCCTATATCCTGTAATTTTGTTACAATCACCTAGTTCCAAGAGTTTTTTATATATTTTTTTTATTGATTCTTTGGAAATTTGCTACGTAGACCATCTATTAAAAAAAGTTTTATTTCTTTCTCTCCAATTAGTATACCTTTTATTTCCTTTTCTTGTCTTAATCGTATTAGGTAAGACATCCAATACAGTATTGAATAGAAATGCCGAATGGTGGCATTCTTGCCTTATTTCTAATCTTAGTGGAAAAGCATCAAGTTTTCCACCAGTCAGTTGATACTTGTTGTAAGTTTTGGGTAAGTGTCTTTATCAAGTTGAGGAATTTCCCCTCTATTTATAGTCTATTGAAAGTTTTTATCATAAGTGGGTTTCGGATTTTATAAAATTATTTTTCTGTATCCATAGAATCATATGTTTTTCTCTTGTTTGCTGATGTGATGGATTACATTCCTTGATTTTGAATATTGAGCAAGTCTGGCATACCTGGAATAAACTCTACTTGGTCATGGTGTATACTTCTTTTAATTCTTTGTTGGATTTCATTAGCTAATATTTTGTTGAGAGTATGTTTGTTTGTTTTTTCAAATTTCCTTGCATTATTTGTTATTTTTTACTTCAGGCGTATGAAATTACATTTATAGGGACACATTTAAAAAGCTGTCTCTACAGAGTTATCTCACACAATTAAGCAATTATTTCAAATGAATTGTGTAGAGAAACATTTCTGTAAAATCAAGGTTTGGCTTTGCTTTTTGTTTGACCTATATTCCTTATTAATTTTATAACTGCATTTTACTTTTCAAAGTGGTATTTCATATATAAAATATAATGTCATTTCACAACAAAATAGTGTTTTTAAAAGGAGAACACTGTGTTTTTTTTCCTACTGTTTTAATACTGATACCTGAGAGTGTAATATAAATATGTGCATGTACTTCAGTCTACAAATTACAAAGAGTTATAAGGAGAAAGAAAGATATAATGTAGAATCATTTCTTTTAAAGTTTTCTTTCTTTATTTATTTTTTTTGTTTGTTTATTTTGAGAGAGAGAAAGAGATTTCTAGCAGGGAAAGGGCAGAGAGAGAGGGAGAGAAAGAGACTCCCAAACTCCAAGCACTGTAAGTGTGGAGCCTTGTGCGGGTTCGAACCCATGAACTGTGAGATGATGACCTGAGGTGAAATCAAGAGTCAGATGCTCACCTGACTGAGCCACCCAGGCGCCCCAAATGTAGAACCATCTTTTTTTGAAGCACAACTTTCCATCTAGAAATGACGCTAACCGGTTGAAATTATTCTAGCAAATGGTGAAACTGCACACACACATACTCCGAGACATGTGAGCCTTGTGCATCAGTATTCAACAAAGGTAAAATAATTCACACCACTGAATATCAGACTTCTGGGTTCCCTTTCCTAGCTTCCTTTAACTGTGAAAACACAATAGTCTGTTTCTTCCTCCTTTCTACCTCGATCTCTGTACCTACCAGTCTTTATAAGTATTTGTTTTCCAACACACTGGTAGCTGTGGCCATGACTAATAGGCTTAATAAGTGAAGGACATATTATGAGCAAATTAAATCTGCTGTTTTCTTTTTTATACTATACACACAACACACACACACACGCACACATTTTTTTAGAACAGTTGTGTGTTTACTGCAAAATTGAGTTCCCACACATGCAAGCCTTCCCCAGTGTCACCATCCTGCACCAATGTGGTACATCTGTTACAATCCATGGGCCTACACTGACACATCATTATCACCCAAAGTCCATAGTTTACGTTAGGGTTCACTCTTAATATTGTATATGCCATGTATCTCCCATTGTAGATCATACAGAATAGTTGCACTGCCTAAAATTTCTCTGGGCTCCACCTGTTCATCCCTCCCTTCTCCCAACCCACTGGAGACCAGTGATCTTTTTACTGTCTCTGTATTTTTGTCTTTTCTAGAATGTCATATATTTGGGATCATACACTTATGTAGCCTTTGCACATTGATTTCTTTCAACAATATGAAATTTAAGGATCACTAATATGAATTTAAGGGGTGCCTGCGTGGCTCAGTTGGTTAAGCTTCCGACTTCAGCTCAGTACAAACATAGTTGTCAGTTATTCTCGTGGTTCATGGGTTCAAGCCCTGCGTCGGGCTCTGTGCTGACAGCTCAGAGCCTGGACCATGCTTCGGATTCTGTATCTCCCTCTCTTTCTGCCCCTCCCCCCACTTGCACTCTGTCTCTCTCTCAAAAAATACATATGTATATAAATAAATAAACGAAACATTAAAAATATGAATTAAAATTTCCTCCATGTCTTTCCATAGCTTGATAGCTCATTTCTTTTTACTGGTGGATAATATTCCATTGTCTGTATGTGCCATAATTTATACATTTGCCTACTACATAACATCTTGATTGCTTCCAAGTTTTGGCAGTTATGAATAAAAGGTCCATGTGCAGGGTTTGTGTGCACAAAAGTCTTCAAATTATTGGGTAAATACCAAATAGCTCAATTGCCAGCTTGTATGTTAAAAATATATTTAGTTTTGTCATAAATTGCCAAACTGGCTTTCAGAATGTCTGTATCATTTTGTGTTCCTACCACTGTAACTGAACCAACATGAGTTCATTCCTTGATGAGTCAGAAACCATACCGGGTTGAGTAGTCACACAAAGAAAACTTCATTTGAAGCACATAAGGAGATCACATGGAGTGGCGTCTGAAGCTGTGGCTCCTCAAGGAAGGGTGGATGGGTTCCTTTCACTTAGGGTTAGGATGAATACGTAGGTAGAAAAGCCTTGTCATCATGCATGGAGGTGGGCCTAAGGCTGTGCATGCACCTTACAGAAACATTCCTAGATACAAACTATGTTATGTAAATGAGGCTTGTCCTCCTCCTTGCGGGAAGATTTTAGTATTATAATGAGGTAAACGTAGTTGTCAGTCATTCCGAAGGTCGCGCCATCATCCACCTGCCCAGGTGCGAGTCAGGGGTTAAGCTCAAACTGGCTGGGTGGCCTGGGCTGGCTGGAGGTCTTGTCATGGCAGTCTTTGTCACTTGAAGGGTGGCTTTGCTTTCCATTTGCCTGACTTAAGAGATAAGCTGGAAAGAGCTTAAGGAAAAATATGGAACAAGGGTGGGTCCGTACAAGCAGGTGGGCAGTAAAGGTGAGGTCTTGGGGTCTAGCTGGTGACTTCAGTAATGAGATTTCCACATCTTTACCAGAAATTGATGATGTCAGCGTTCTCAATTTTGCCTATTATAATAGATGTCTAGTGGTATCTCACTGTTGCTTTCATTTGCATTTCCCTAATGACATATGATGTGGAGCTTCTTTTGAAATGCTTTCTTGCCATCTGTAGATCTTCTTTAGTGAGGTGTCTGTTACAGTCTCTGGTCCATTCTTTAAATGAGTTGTTGTTTTTTTTTTCTTTTTTTTTTTTTTTTAATTTACATTTTAGTTAACATACAACGCAATATTGGTTTCAGGAGTAGAATTCAGTGATTCAACACTTACATACAACAACCAGTGCTCATCACAACAAGTGCCCTCTGTAGTACCCATCTCTCATCTAGCCCAGCTCCCACCCACATCCCTCCATCAACTTCAGTTTGTTCTTTATTATCAGGAGTTTCTTGTGGTTTGTTTCCCTTCCTTTCCCCCGTCTTCCCCTGTGTTCATCTGTTTTGTTTCTTAAATTCCACATACGAGTGAAATCATATTATATATGTCTTTCTCTGATGACTCACTTTGCTTGGCATAATACATTCTAGCTCTTTTCACACTGTTGCCAATGACAAGATTAGAGTAATATTCCATTGTGTGTGTGTGTGTGTGTGTGTGTGTGTGTGTGTGTGTGTGTGTGTGTATTTATTTATTTATCATGTCTTTATCCATTCTTTATCCATTCATCAGTAAATGGACATTTGGGCTCTCTCCATAGTTTGGCTATTGTTGATGATGCTGCTGTAAACATTGGGGTGCATGTACCCCTTCAAATCTGTGTTTTTCTATCCTGTGGGTAAATACCTAATAGTGCAGTTGCTGGATCATAGGGTAGTTCTATTTTTAGTTTTTGGAGGAGCCTCCATACTGTTTTCCAGAGTGGCTGCAATAATTTGCATTCCCACCAACAGTGCAAGAGGGTCCCCCCTTCTCCACATCCTCGCCGACACCTGTTATTTCTTATGTTGTTAATTTTAGCTATTCTCACAAGTGTGAGGTGATAAATTGAGAGTAAGTTTAAATCACTGCCTCGCATTATCCTAGAAGAGAAATTTTAATTTGGGAGTGTATAAACGAGTTAAGGTCAAGTAATGAAAGTAAACTGTGTTTATTATTATTTTTTTTAACGTTTATTTATTTTTGAGACAGAGAGAGACAGAGCATGAACGGGGGAGGGTCAGAGAGAGGGAAACACAGAATCCGAAACAGGCTCCAAGCTCTGAGCTGTCAGCACAGAGCCTGACGCGGGGCTCGAACTCATGGACCGTGAGATCATGACCTGAGCTGAAGTCGGACGCTTAACCGACTGAGCCACCCAGGCGCCCGAAAGTAAACTGTGTTTAAAGCCAAGAAATGTTAGTAATAAACAGATCAGTAGTATCATTAATAATAATAATGACTTAAATTGGTGTGTTTCTTTTCTTTCCTTTTCCTTCCTTCCTTCCTTCCTTCCTTCCTTCCTTCCTTCCTTCCTTCCTTCCTTCCTTCCTTCCTTCCTTCCTTCCTTCCTTCCTGTCAGGCATTATTGTGAGTTGTTTAAATATCTTTAGTCTTTAGGGGCACCTATGTGGCTCAGTCGGTTAAGTGTCCAACTTTGGCTCAGGTCACGATCTCACAGTTAATGAGTTCAAGCCCCACGTCGGGGTCTTTGCTGACAGCTCAGAGCCTGGAGCCTGTTTCGGATCCTGTGTGGGGGGCGCCCCCCAAAATGAATAAACATTTAAAAAATTAAAGTTTTTTTAATTAAAAAATAAATAAATGTTTTTAGTCTTTAAAAATGAACTATTAGTTTTCTCTTGTGTTGATCATCATTTGCAGTTGAGTTAAGGTTGTACTGTCAAGTTAAATAACGTTTCTGGGAACCGGGTTTTAGATACTGATTATCTCATTCCAGAACTCAATCCCTCAATTACTACATAATACTCATTTTTGTAATTCTGTGTCATAAACTGAGAAGAACAGAAGACTAAGGCCTGGATTTTGTGAAAGAGCTTTATATGGGTTATCAAGGGGAAGATTATATGAAAAAAAAATAACCTTAGGATTGGAGGAAAAATAGGAGAGAATGGGGACCAGAATTTTTGTACCATCTATTAGCACTAAGCTGAGGACACTTCAGTTAATCTTATCATATTATATTCATGAGATATAAGATTTCTTGCCTTATATTATCATGCCTTTGTATCATGTTCTGTGAGGTTATTAGATTTATCTTTTATACATTAAAGCTTGCAATATTTATGTCATCACTGCCAGATTTCATCAAAATGTTAGTGACAGAACAAGCTGGAAGGTTCTTATTTTCTTCCTTTTCCTTAAGAAGTGAACTTGATGACTCCAAAAGAAATTAAGATAGTGAGAAATCAACAGCAGGTGGCTAAGTCAGCTTCATCAAAATAAAAAGGGTGCATGATTGTCATTTGGGAGGACAGTCAACCATGACTTAGCCACCTGTTCTAAAAGCTTCCATATGCAGAATAGTTAACTTTCTCACATTTTTAAAAGTAAGAGGTAAGAAATGTGTCATCTTTAAAACATAGCTAAAGCCCTGTTAAATAGTCAAATAAGTGGATCATAGTCTCCTCAGAATGGTTTTCTCAGCTGCCATTTGGAAAAGCAGAAAGGAGTATGATATTTTGCAACACTGTGCTCTTTAAACCATGAGTAGGGTGAGAATAAAGAGCCTGTAAAAGCTGTAATAAATAAAGGAGACAGTAAGAATCTCAGAATGTTTCACAGGCTCACCATTATACCTCTAAGTGATATTCTGCCACTGTGTTGCTTAGGTGTCTTCTTTGGGAAATACTGCTTTGTTTTTAAAGAATATCAGATAAACTTGCCACATTGCCTCCAGTATGGGTGGGAGGTGGAGGGGGAAAAAAAAAAAAAGAAAATATTTTAACTGCCTGATATCCCTAGGAGTGGTTTGATTTCTGGCTGCCCTGGGGTGTGGATCCAAACCCCCATCTACCCTAGAGAGTAGTCAGTTTTGCTTCAATGGAGAAGATCCTTAAATAATTACCTGATTCAAGGGTGGTTTCCTCTTCTTTTTCTGGGTAGAAGAGTAACCCAGTCTCGGACCTCTGTATTGATTTGGCTTTCTAGGTATTCTCTGCACTATAGAACAACACCTCAAGTACACCAGCAACATGTTTATTAAAGGAGGAGCTATATACCATGCTTTTTTGAGAGCTATGGACATAGAACAAATAAAATGTTGTAACCATGTTAAAATCCTGTAATAATCAAAAATTTAGATTCTAGATAAGGTGAAGAGTCAAGACAGATGCATATAAGACATCAAAGTAATAAGGCATTAATGCAATTCAGTCTTAATATATGTGGTTTCGATTATTCAAAGTTCAGAGACGAAAGACATCAGTGCATGTTGGAGTGGTGGGAGAAAACCCTCTGGAATAAGTTTAGACATTGGGCCTGGTCCTCACATGAAATATCTGTTGCTTATATTCCTGTGATTATCTAAGACTACTTAATTTACTTCCTCGCCTATCCTCTCTGGTGGTATGTTTTTTGAGGTGTTTGTCTGTGTCTGTGTGTCGTTTGGGGTAGTTGATGCAAGTCAGAGAAGTGTGGGTGCACAACATGGATCTGCCAGTTACATAGGACTTGAGAAAATTATTTAAATTCTCATTTTTTTCTCATGTTTTTAAAGAGTGAAATTATTTCTTCAGAGGATATTTGTGGATTAGATAGGATCGTGTTTAAGCATTTAACACAGCACTGAGAAGATTGTAAGCCATCAATGAATGGAAATTGCTAGTACTTGTGCTAAAAAGTGCAGGATTGCAGTTGTTTATATATAGTGAATTCTTTTATAGTGGTCTCTGTTGTCATTAATATGAAAACCAAGGGAAATGGATTTTGAATTCAAAAAGCAAATAAAATTGACTGTGGTAATGTAAAATATTCCCAGCATCTTCAAAATCAGCAAATATTCACTGGATAATATAAGAGATGATGGAACTCATTTTTAATATCTTAATTCCTAATGATATATCTGGCCTCAAGTGAGAACTGTATATATGCTCTTTTGAAAATTTAATCATGTATGTTTTCTGATATTACCAAACGTTATACCTGTATACCTATAAAGATAAACTTATTTGTAGGTAGATCATAGCAGATCATAGTCTCTTTGATGCTCAAAAATATGATCAGAGAAAGGCAAATGACTCCTTGTCATTCCTTCCAAAGAGGTGGCACTGTTATCTGGCAGGAAAGTAAACGAATGTGGTTTATGCAATAGGAAACCTTCCCTGTCATGCTTTTCTGTATTTGTTACCTAGAGTTTGAGCCGTTTCCTGTTTGTGCTTTTGCTTTATATTCATAGTGAAGTTTTAGTAACTCCCGAGATGAGAAAGTACAGGTTAGCTGTAGCATTTAAAAATAACTAGCTGTTTCTTTTTCTTCAATGTTACTTGGACAGCTTTGTTGTCTCATATTGATTTTCTTCTTATTTTTAAAATAATTGCTTCTGAGCCAAAACCAACTGTCCTCTTATTGTTGCATATTTGTAAACATGTTTAGGCACAGAGTGTAAGAAATGCCAAAGGTAGCCACAGCTCTCATGTTTAAAAATTGATTTCTCAGTCATGGAATTATAAGCATACATTTATGTTTTGGGCCTTGGATATAAACAAAGTTTTCTTCCTTTCAGATAAGGAATCATTTTTTAGCCAGAATTAATAATCATGAAATAAGAATTTAGAAACATGCATATGAGTATTCATGTTCTGTGATTTATATTTCACATCTAGACAACTTTAATACTAAAATTTGAAACCACAGAAAAATCTAATGCAGGAATTTAAAAAAGTCATTTAGGTGAATAATATTTATGAAAAGCTTTCAGGTTCTCCTTCTGAAAAAAGTTTTGGAGAACTAGAATAATTATCCTAGGAAGATAGTGTTTCTTATTTTAAACGTAGCACTTTCTTTCTTTCTTTCTTTCTTTCTTTCTTTCTTTCTTTCTTTCTTTCTTTCTTGTTAATGTTTCTTAATGTTTATTTTTGAAGGAGAGAAAGAGAGAGAGAGAGAGAGAGAGAGAGAGCGTGACTGGGGGAGGGGCAGAGAGAGGGAGACACAGAATCTGAAGCAGGGCTCAGGCTCTGAGCTGTCAGCACAAAGCTGGACGTGGTGCTTGAACCCATGAGCTGTGACATCATGACCTGAGCTGAAGTCAGATGCTTAACCGACTGAGCCACCCAGGCGTCCCTTGAACCTATTATGAAATGAGCATTTCTTGAACCTGTTTATGAAATCTAAAGCAACATGGCAAATATATGTAGTAGAGAAGAAACATGAGATGCATGTCTGTATTAATGCTATAAGTTTAATGTGGGAAAATATTAAGGGAAAGGTACAGTTAGAAATTTAGAAATTCAGATAGGCAATTTTATGGTCGGAATTGTGGCCCTCCTCAAATTTATAGGTTGAAATCCAAACTCCCAGTTCTCCAGAATGTCACTGTAGTAGGAGGTGAGATGTGGTCATTAGGATGGACTTACCCCAAATAACTGATGTTTTTATGAAAAGGGTTTAGGACAGAAACAAGACAGGCTGAGGGCAGAAGGTAGTCCTCTGTAAGCAAAGGAAAGAAGCCTCAGAAGAAACCAAACCGACCATCATGCTCATCTTGAAATTCTAGACTCTATAATTGTGATAAAATAAATTCCTGTTGTTTAAGCCGCTAGCCTATGGTATGTTGTTTTGGCGTCTCTGGAAAACTAAGACACACCAGTATTTAAGTGTCATAATAATGATATTTTGGTTCTTAGAATCCCCACTTGGTGGTATTCCTCCTGGAAAAGGTCTACCTCTTTGGGATATTGGACACTTGTTATAAACCCTAGGTTCCATGACCGAGTTAACGTATCTCTCAGAGATCATTATCTCTCCAGAATTCTAGGAAATCCATTGCCTATAGGTTAGGCAGAAAGAAAAAAATAAATCAATAATAATTGATTGAATATTTCTATATTAGACAATTTGGATGATATAAAGATAGGATTATTGATATACCTAATGAGCTTACTAAGCAGTAGCGGTGATAAGCTCTAAATGCAAATAGCTGTAATATGAGCCAAAACATGCTCAGTGCCATAAGAAAGACCAATGTAGGTACAGAAAGTTCTGAAGAGAAAAAAACTCAGTCATTTGTATTTTATATTCCAGAGGACAATTTAAAGAAATCTCTGTGGAGAAGTGGGCATTTTAGCTGGATCATAAAGAATGTATAGTATTTTTGACAGAGAATTTTCAAGAGCAGATTACCTTTTATACATTAGTAATGCTCAGGCAAAAGTAATTCCTGGGAGAAACCAATCTCACTTTTCTCTCCATCCCTAATTTAACAACATAACCTTTTTCTGTTTTTTTTTTTTTTTCCCTTTTCTCAAGTACTTATCTTTTCTCTACAAAAGGATATAGGTTGGACTTGGGAAGAAAGGAGACACTGTGACAATTTAGCACCTAAGAGCTATTGTACTGGTATATTAGCTCAACAGGGGGCTAAATGTTGCCATTAAAATGGAATTGCATCAGGCATACTCATGCTTCACAATAATCAGTTCCTAATCATATTAAATGACTGCTTTGCTGTTAGATTTTTAAAGCTGCCATCAGTTTATAAGAAACATTGAATAATAGGAATATATAGTGCTTTTCCAAATATTTTTGCTATCCATTGTAGTTAGGAAGATTGCTTTTGTAGCATCATTGTTGTTTTTAGCACAAGCCATGTTAAATGACAAAAGAAACATCTTCCACAACTTTGACTTCCAATAAGCCAAATAATGTCCTTTCTACCAAGTACACTCCCACCATACGTAGGCAAGAAATTATACTTCACACAATATTGTGAAGATTGTTAGACTTTAAATTAATACATACATGTGACCATTTCTTGTTTTTTTTATACATGTGTTATGTGCAATTTAGCATTCTGAATTATCAATCAGTAAAAGAGTTACTTACTTCTCCTGTTTTGTAGAGACTAATCCTAACTTTTTTTCCCCAGTATACAATATTAAGCAAAGTATTATGTATAGTAGGCTTACGCAGTACTATGTAAAAACAGCTTGGGGATTTTTATAATTTTGATGGTAAAACACACAGTTGTAATTTAGTTTTGCTTAATAATTTTTGTTTAATTTCCACAAAACAACCAGTTAACGCTTTACTGATCATCTGCTGTATGGAAGGTGTTAGCTATTCAACCACTCAGATCTCTAGTTCGTAGTTACCACAATCCCTTCAATTTGAAATAATTTATTATTTTACTCAAAATTCTTCTACTTGAATGTTTTAGGGATACTCAGGATACAAAGATAAAAGGTGGAAGAAAAAACAATAATGGAGTTTATTTAAGCCTATTTTCTGTGCTTCCTGTGAAGAAAGCAAGATTCCACTTTCAATTCTGGAATTAAAAATAAAATCATTAACTAAAAATGGATATGTACTCATCGAGCATTTGCAGCTGGTTTTGCTCAGACAGTCTTGTCCACCCTAGTCACATCAGAAGTTTTTGGGGCTCCATAGATGCAGAAAGCCTGGTCTATGGGATGTAAATGAAAATCGAGGGCGATTCAAATGATGCATCAAAGAGAAACAAACACCACTTCTGTTCTCTGTTAATTTACCACTTTCACACTTACGTAAGAAATTGCCTTATGACTTTTAAATGTAATCTCTTGGCAGTTTTTATGCTTTTTTTGGCATGCAAGAAGGTACACATAATCAAATATCCAACACATTTTTCCCTTTAACAATTTTGAAATACCTTCATTTCAAACCATTTTATTTGCTCTGTGTCCCAATATGCTCCCACATGGAAGAAACAAAACTCAGTCAGTTACAGTTCTATATTCAAGGAGTTTATATATGCTGAAGGTCAAAGGAAATCACATCCACATATATTCTTTTTTATTTCTTGACTACTTTTAGTGTCTTAAGGCTTTTTCCAGAACATCAGCATCATTAATTTCTTTTTAAAAATTATTTTCAACATCATTAATTTATTTTTTTTTATTTTTAATGTATATTTATTTTGAGAGAAAGAGTGTGTGTGAGTGGGGGAGGAGCTGAGAGAGAGAGAAGGAGAATCCATGCAGTTTCCGCACTGTCAGAGCAGAGCCCTACACAGGGCTCGAACTCAAGAAACCATGTGATCATGACCTGAGCCAAGATCGGGATTCTGATGCTTAACCAACTCAGCCACCGAGGCGCCCCATTCAGTATCATTAATTTTAAAGCAGTGGTTGTTATTGGAGGGAGGTTTTTGTCCTCCAGAGGTTATTTGATAGTTTCTGGAGACACTTTTGGTTGTCATAACTGGGAAACGGATGCTACTGGCATTTAGTGGGTTGAGGTCAGGGATCCTGCTAAACATTCTACAGTGCACAGAACAGTCCCTGTACAACAGATTATCCAGGCCTAAATGCCACTAGTATCCTGTTTATCTGCTTTAAAGAAAGAAGTAATTTGAAAGGACGGAGCATGGCAGAGAAAGGCAGTTACTGTCATCATTTCTGCTTTGGGTGCTCTGTCATCTGTTCAACAAGTCATTTCCTTACCCTCTTTTAGTTTCCTTGTTTATGAAGTGAATAGATTAGATCATCTGCCAAGAGCCCAAGTTTATAAACTGTGCAAAATTCACTTATACTTCCCTAAGTTTTCGAGAAGGGAAGACATGGGATATTATTTTAAGAGATCATTTAATTATTCAAGTTGTAGTCATTTTGAATTTATAGGCTTGGAGAAACACCCAATACATATTTATCAAAGCAGAGATACAAATGTGACTCACGTCAGTCGTTTCTATACACTAGCCATGAACTATCTGAAAAAGACATCAAGGAAACAATCTCACAGTAACAGCAAAATGAATAAAATACTTAGGAAAAAATTAAACCAAGGAGTTGAAAGATCTGTATGCTTAAAAACTATAAAACATTGCTGAGTGAAAGAAGACAGAAATGGGAAGGTGTCTTGTGTTCAGGGATTAGAAGTACTAATGTTGTTAACATGTTCATTCTACCCAAAGCAGTCTACAGGTACAATGCAATCTCTATCAAGATCCCAATGGTATTTTTTACAGAAATAGAAAGAAACAGTCCTAAAATTTGTATGAAACTGCAAAAGACCCCAAATAGCAGTCTTGAGCAAGCTGCACATGGAAGCATCACAGTTCCTGACTTCAAAGTATATTACAAAGCTATAGTAATAAAAACATTGGTACTGGCATAAAAACAGACACATAAAGGAATGGAACAGAGAATAGAGAGCCTAGAAATAAACCCATGCATATATGGTCAACTAACTTTTGACAGAAGCACCAGGAATATACTGTGGCAGAAGGGTAGTCTCCTCAATAAGTGATGCTGGGAAAACTAGACTGCCACATGCAAAAGAATGTTATTGGACCCTTATATTAAACCGTATATAAATGTCAACTCAAAATGGATTTAAGACTTAAGTATAAGACCTAAAGCCTTGGAGTTGACACCAAAAGCACAGGGAACAAATGCAAAATAAACAAGTGGAACTTCATCAAACTAAAGCATTTCTGTACAGTAAAGGGGACCATCAGCAACACAGCAAAGGGAAGCATCAGCAAAGGGAAAAGGCAATGGATGGAATAGGAGAAAAGATTTGCAAGTCATTTATCTGAGAAAGGGTTAATTTCCAAAACACATAAGGAACTTACACAGTTCAACAGCAAAAAAACAAATAGCCCGATTAAAAAATGGGCAAAGGATCTGAATAGACATTTATCCAAAGAAGACATACAATGACCAACAGGTGTAAGAAAAGATGATTATCATCATGAATGACCAGGGAAATGAAAATCAGAACTATAAAGAGACACCTCACACCTGTTTGGATGCTAATATCAAAAATCAAAAGATAACAAGTATTGGTGAGGATGTGGAGAAAGGGGAACCCTCGGACACTATTGGTAGGAATGTAAGTTGGTACAGTCATTTGGGAAAACTATATGGAAGTTCCTCAAAAAAATAAAATAGAACTACCGTTTGATCTAGCAAATGGTACATGTCCAAAGAAAATGAAATCAGTATCTCCAAGAGATAATCTGCACTCCCATGTTCATTGCAACATGATTCACAGCAGCTAAGATAAGGAAACAACCTAATTGTCCATACATAGATGAATAGGTAAAGAAAATGTGGTGTATATAAACAGAATGGGTTCAACCTTAAAAAAGAAGGAAATCTTGCTATTTGCAGCAACATGGATGAGACTAGAGGACACAGTGGTTAAGAGAAATAAGCTGGACACAGAAAGACAAATATTGCATGATCCCGATTATATGTGGAATCTTAAAAAAAAGAAAAAGTGAATTCATAGTAATAAAAAGTAGAGTAGTAGTCACCGCAGGCTAGGGGATGGGAGAAAATGTCAGATATTGATCAAACCGTACAAATTTTCAGTAATAGGATTAGTGAGTTCTGGAGACCTAATGTATAGCTTGGTGAGTATAGTTAATAATAATGTATACTTAAATTTGCTAGAAGAGTAGATCTCAGCGTTCTTACCATGAAAAAAAGAAGAGCAATTTTTTGATGTGATGGCTGTGTTAGTTTGATTGTATTAATAATTTCACAATGTCTACATATATGGAAACATCACATTGTACACTTTAATACAAACAATTTTTGTCAAGAATAATAATGAATACTGTGATTCACATGATGTATTTTATCAGCATGCAAGAGTAGAAAGAAGCTTGAAAATACAGGAGTTAGTATTCATACTTTCTATTTGAAATAAATGCAGTCATATGCTCTATTAATTTTTGAAATAGTATCACTAACCTTGTCTAAATTCCTCTCAAAAGAAAGCTAGTGCATCTTCAAGAACAAATAGATGTTTTAATAAAGCTTCCAATTCAAATTCATCTGTAGCACCATAGAATGTGGCAGTGTTCGTGCTGTAAAATGAATTTGACTTTAATAATTAAAAATCTTGAGTTCCAGCAGAAGATGGAACTTTTTTTTTTTTTTTTTTTGTCTTTTCTGTCTCTATTAAACAAACACATTTTTGGAAGCCCTTACTGGTACTCATATGTTGTTATTTGGAGATGCATCCTGATCCAATCTGGTGGTATGTCATGATAAACGTAGACCAAAACCCGTAGTATTTTTGTATTGTTAGAAGATGTAATTGTAAGGGGGTGCCTGGGTAGCTCAGTCAATTAAGTGTCCAGCTTTGGCTCAGGTCATGATCTCATGGCTCATGAGTTTGAGCCCTACATCAGGCTGTGTACTGACAGCTTGAAGCCTGGAGCCTGCTTCAGATTCTGTGTCTCCCTCTCTCTCTGCCCTCCCTGTTCACGCTGTCTCTTTCTCTATCTGAAAAATAAACAAACATTAAAAAAAATTTTTGGGGGGGCGCCTGGGTGGCTCAGTCGGTTAAGCATCCGACGTCGGCTCAGGTCATGATCTCGCGGTCGGTGAGTTCGAGCCCCGCGTCAGGCTCTGTGCTGACATCAGAGCCTGGAGCCTGTTTCAGATTCTGTGTCTCCCTCTTTCTCTGACCCTCCCCCATTAATGCTGTCTCTCCCTGTCTCAAAAATAAATAAAACGTTAAAAAAAATTAAAATTTTTAATGTAATTGTAAGAATTGAAGTTGAAACTGTTTTCAGAAAGTAGAATTTAATATTGTCATAACATTCTTGAATGATAGGTTGGACACTTGATTAAATATTATATTGGAGCTTCATGCCTTTGGCTGCCCCATTTTTATGTTTTACACTTCTAGAATGACTTGTATTATAGGTTAAGATTTTCTAGGGCAAAGGGAGTAGAAATAAAATGATGCTGTTTGTAGATTTTTTTTCTTTTTAAGATTTGAATTGTAGAAGTTGGTCATGTAGTTGTGATTTTTGGATTTTTTTAGCCATGTGTTATTTTCCTATTAAAACAAATAACTGGAAGTTAAGCTGATGCATTAATATGGAAGAGTTTTTAATACACCATACTAAAATATAGACTTTGCTGCTCTGATAATATAAGCCATTTTAAAGTGTAGCCTTTAACAGCCTGTGGAGTATTGGCTGGAGGTGAAACAGCAGGATTTTTTTAGTTACTTTGAAGCAAGAAACTGCAGGCTTACTTCACATATACACTTATTATGTGATATTTCTGTGTCTTCCTTTTTTTTGACATAAAATTTATACAGACCTCATACCCACCTAGGTCATTCGTGTTTTTGAAAGATGCTTTATTTTTTTTTTTCTTTTATCCTTTAAGGTACCTTGAACATCAGGGTTTTTGTGGTTTTGATATATTTCTGAACATCATGATACTTGTGATTTTGATATATTTTTCAGAGCAACAGTGATAAAATTATCAGTTATAATTTTTAAAGAAAAAATAATCATTGTGTTTGTCATCATATTTGTCATTAAAAGCTCTGACATTTCAGAGAAGTTAAGTTTCCTGGTTAAAAGATATTCTCAGTCCAAAAACCACTCAGAATTGTCCTTTAAAGTAAATGTTAAGAGTTGTAAGTATGCAGGAGAAACGAGAATTCATGGTAAATAAATATGCTACTCCATTTATTACGTGATTGGTGCTGCATTGTAGATTTCTGCATCTGTAGATACATGCTAGAAACATAGGAAGCAAAGTGTAGCTTATAATGAATGATTGGCTCCCTTCATGGAAATCAAATTATTGAAATAAATTATATTTCAGGGATAAGTTTAATTACCGCTGAAAGAATACAATTTTGGAATAAGATTTACTGTGTCAATAAATTGCCAAATTGGCTAGTAGTTTACTTGTGTATGCATTTCTGCCTCTTCTTCCTGGAAGTTAGTAGAATGCAAAGAAAACCACAGAACTAATGATGTGACTTATATCTGTTAAAGAGAAAGAAGACTATTAGTGTTGTAGAGGCTAAAGAACTGTTGAAAAGGAAATTACCAATAAGAAAACAATCATGTTATTATTCATTTTGTAATTACTTCGGTTTTGGTATATCACAGATCTTTTCATATGTCTATCAAGGTCTCATTTCTATTACTGCCACCTGATCCAACACCTAGACCCATGCGCGCGCGCGTGCGCACACACACACACACACACACACACACACACACACACACACAATGTTAAATGCTTACTCTATGTTTTAGGCTCTGCTAAGCGTTTCCTAATGGCCTAAGGTGAAAGTAACTTCTCTCTCGGTATGCACATAATTTTCTCCCATATAATGCAACTGCTTGCAATTCTGGTAAAACAAAAACCAAAAAACTTCCAGTTGGTAAAAGATGTGGAATTCAAGCTTATTAAAAACAAAGCTCCTAGACTTCCACTTCTGGCAAATGGAGTTCTGAGGGTTTACAACTCAGTGCAACTGGTGAAAATTATGAAAAATAACCATTTAAAGTTTCTGGAAATGGCCTTACAGACATTCAGCCAATAATGAAGCATTGTTTTAGAAACTTAATCTTGATATGAGCTGAGAGAGTCTGTGGTATTTGAACCAAGACCCTCCACCTTCGTCCCCTCTCCATACCCAAAGAGATGGAAATTCTCCTGGGTACTGGTACTCTAGCCAAGCTGACATGAGGTCGCTCCTTGGTGAGTTCTAGATAGGACCTACACCACCAGGTTGAGTTGTCAGGCAAAGGAAACTTCATTTGCAGCAAATGAGGAGCTCACTGGGAATAACTTCCCAAGTTGTGACTCCTGAGCAAGGGTAAACGGGTTCCTTTTATTTGGAGTTAGGATGAATATTTAGATAGGGGGCCTTGCCATCTTTTGTAGACTGGGCATAAGGTGTCACATGGAGCCCTAAGGAAACATGCCTATAGGCACATTTATGCTATGTTAATGAGGCTTGTGCTTCAACTTGGGCAGAGAATTTAGCATTCTAATGAGATAAGGTCACTGTCGGTCACTCCATGGTCCCTCTGTGCAGGTGAGAGTTGGTGGTTAAGCTCAAACTGGTCTTGGGTGGTCTGTGTCTCTGGAGCTCTTCATCAGGGCAGTTGTTATTACTTGAGGGGTAGTTTTGGTTTCTGTCTCAGATGTTCTCCCTATGTGGTCTTTGCCTGAGTTAAGAGATAAATTAGAAAGAAGGCTTTAAGGAAAATGTGGGACACAGGTCGGGGGTACATGCAGATTGACAGTAAAGGTCAGATCTTGGGCTCTTGCTGGTGACAGTACAGCCTAGCACACAGGGTTCCCTCTGCCTGGGGCTTCCAGTTAGAGGGCTGTCTGTAAGGACATTTCTCATCCTGCCCCCAGCTACCTTTTATTGAAATTAAGTTCCAGGCCAGTGTGTCTGAGTGGTGGTGGCTCCTTTTTGATCACCAGCCCCCACTCCTGGGACAAGGTTACCACTGAGAAGACTGGGGACCTCCTCACCTAGCTGCAGATTGTGGCACAGGGAAAAGGCAGCCTAGGAGACCTGGGAGCCTGCAGGAGGGAAATGACAGGTGGGAGGAGACTTCCTGAAGTCAAAACACATTTGCAACACTGACCTTGGGAACTCTTCCTTGAAAGAAACCTGAACTTGATTAGATTAGTCTGCAAAACAATTGATGTCCCAGTTGAAAATAATGGAAGAGTCAGCTGGCAGTTTGTGAAGTTTAACAGCTTGCTATGTTTTTGGGGGAGGAGACAATTTGGGAGAGCCCTGCCCAAATCAGTCACCCAGGGTGACTGTCAGTATTCTCACTGTAGTGATCCCCGAAGAGCAACATCAGAGCTTCACAATGCAGGTTGGGACGAGCGGGAGAACAGATTTCATGAAAATGATCCAGCCAGTCCCTACACAAGTAAATAATAATAAATCCCAGAAGGAGGCCATTACTCAGATGTGCTAAACTACATTATCTAAAAGATACAGTTTCTAACGAAATTATGAGACATGCAAAGAAACAGGAAATTATGACCTAGCATCTTGTATATAAAACATGATCTTGTATATAAAATATCCTCAAGGACACTAAAAGCTATTAGAACTAATAAGGTTGCAGGATCAATATATAAAAATCAATTGTATTTCTGTACACTTGCAACGAACAATCTGAAAAAGAAAGACAAACAATCGTATTTTCATAGTAACATCAAAAAGAATACAATACTTAGTGATGTGAAATGTTGGAGTCTGGGAGCAAATGGTCAAGAAAGACCTCGTTTGATGTCCTTGATGCAAAGTGGTGAATCGGTTACTTTTTTTTTTTTTTTTTTTTTTAAGTACAGGAACAGGACCCATGGTCAGAAAGAGCTGCGCTGGGCTTGTGAGGAATGATAGATAATGTAACTTTCAAGTTGGGAGTGGGTTAGGGATAGTGTAAGTCTCTAAGGAATTTAGAAACAAGGTTTCCAAGACCTTGAGAGGCTGGTTGTTGTTAGGATTAGGATCATTTACTTCTGTCTAATAAAACCTTAGTCATGAGACCCTTTAGATGTATCTCAGTGGGTCATATGCTTGGAGGATGATGGCTAACATATATCTTTGGGGACACAGAGATAAAGGAAGTTTCCAGATGGGTTTTTATATGTTAAAGAAGACTCAGTGGATCCTGGAGGATGGTGTCAAGCTAAGTTTGCCTTTTGCCCGTAGCAAAGTATTATCATCAAGGCATTTGAGTTATTGGAAGAAGGTTACCCTGCCCTTCCCAAGTACTTGTCAGTAGGCTGCAAGTTATAAGAAAGTTTTTTTCTTTTTTTTCTTTTGCCTTTGTTCTCCACATCACTTAGGAATAAATGTAACAAAAAAAAATGCCAAACTTAAACTTAAAAACTAAAAGGACTGTGTTGAAAGACATGAAAGAAGTTCTAAACAAATGGAACATTTCATTTAATGGAATGAAATTAAATTTGATTCCATTTAATATTTAATTTTGTTAAGATGGTGATGTAGGCAGCCCGGGATCGAGGGGCCAGAAGGAGTCCCACAGGAGCAGCCAAAAAGGCCCTTGGTTCATGCAGGGTAGAAATCAAACTCTGAGCTGAGAGGAAGTGAGAGCAGAGTTTATTGACAACAGGCCAGATACAGATGGAGTATCTGGGAGACAAAAAAGAGGAGGAGAATGCGTATTATCTTTAGTTGGGGTCTGGGGTTGAGGATTGTGGTTCAGTGCACATGTTTCCTTAGGCATCCAGGAACAGAGTGTTTAAGTATCTCCCTAAGTCACTTTTCTGGAAGTGACTAGCCCTGGAGCTTGGAGTTCTGGTGAGTCAGTCAGTGGTCTAACAACCAGCTCCTTCCTTGGATGTTATCTGTTGTGTTGGAAAACTCCAAAGAAATCATTAACTCCTTGACCTTTATACGGAGGACGTGTATTATCTGTACCATAAGGCATGTGTAGGTCCTAGCAAGAATAGAGGCAGCAAAACAGTCATGAAGTCCCTTTAGTTTCCCTGTCTCAGTGGTGATACTCTCCAATATTCAGTGCACTCCCTGTCAGAATTCCTGTTGGCTTTTTTGTGAAAGTGGATAAGATGATCATATGATTCATAGGGAATTGCAAGGCACCTGAAATAGACAAACCTTGAAAAAGAAGAGAAATATTAAAGGATTCATACTTCCTAATTTCAAACTTCATGCAAATTAACAATAATCAAGACAGTGTTGTACTTCACATGATACATAAATAGATCAGTAGTATTTAATTAAGAATCCAAGAGTGCCTGGGTAGCCCAGTTGGTTAAGTGTCTGACTCTTGGTTTTGGTTCAGGTCATCATCTGGTGATTCGTGAGATCGAGCCCTGTGTCAGGCTCTGTGCTGAGCACGGAGCCTGCTTGGGATTTTCTCTCTCTGCCCCTCTCCTGTATGCTCACTTGCGCTCTGTCGCTCTCTCTCTCTCTCTCCCTCCCCCCTCAAAAATAAATATATAAACATTAAAAAAAAAAAAAAAAACTCCAGAAATAAACCCCTCTGTTTCTTCTGGTCAACTCATATTTGACAAGGGTGCCAAGACAATTCAGTAGGGAAAGAATAATCTTTTCATCAAATGCTACTGGGGCGACTGGATATTCACATTCAAAGGGAATGGAATTGGACCCTCACTTCACAACTATAAAGAAAAATTTGCTTAAAGTGAGTCAAAGATCTAAATGTAGTGTAAGAGCTAATAACTGTAAAAATCTTGAGAGAAAACATAGGGGTAAGTCAGATTTGGCAATGGATTCGTAGATCTGACCCCAAAAGCACAAGCAACAGAAGAAAAAAAAATGTACTTCATAAACATTTTTAAAACTTCTAGGATTCAAATCACATTATCAAGCGTGTGAAAAGACAATTCACAGAATGGAAGAAAATCTTTGCAAAGCATATATCTGATGAGTGACTTGTATCCAGAATGTATAAAACATTCTTAAAACTCAATGGTAAGACAACCCACTTAAAAGGGGGGGGGGCAAAAGGTCTAAATAGACATTTCTCCAAAGAAAATGTACAAATGTCCAATAAACACATGCTTGATATCATCAATTTTCAGGGAAATGCAGTTAAAACCACAATAAGGTACTACTGAGATGGCCAAAATCAGTTCGAAAATAACAACTGTTATCGAGGATGTAGAGAAGGTGAACCAATCCCTGATATACTTCTAGCGCAAGCAGGCAGTGTTGCATCAGATTTGGAAGACAGTCTGGCAGTTATTCAAATGGTTAAACATAGAGTCACCATATGACCTAGCACTTCCACTTCTACATATATACCTAAGAGGACTGAAAACATATGTCCGTACACATATTTGTTCATGAATGTTTGTAGCAGCGCTGTGCACAATGGCCAAAGGTGGAAACAATCCAGATGTCTACCACTGGATTAATAGTTAAGCAAAAGGCGTGTATCCATACAATGAGATCTTATTCAGCCATAAAAATGAATAAAGTACTCATACATGCTAAAATGTGAATGAAGCTTTAATGCATCATGCTAAGTGAATGAAACAGTAACAAAAGACCACATACTGTGTGATTTCATGTATGCGAAATTTACTATCATCAAATCTAAAAAGATAGAAAGTAGATTAGTGATCACTTAGACTTAGGTAAGATGATCATTAAATCTAAAAAGAGAGAAAGTAGATTAGTGATCACTTAGACTTAGATAGGATAGGGAATAGACAAAACAGAAATGGTAACTAAAGGGTATTTCTTTTTGAAGTAATGAAAATATTCTAAAATTCATAGTGGTGATCTTTGTACATATCTGCAGATATACTGAAAACCATTAAATTGTATACTTTAAATGGGTGAGTTTATGATACATGAATATCAGTGAAGCTATTATTTAAAAAAAAGTCCTCTCTGACACCTATATGCTTCCACTTACAAGTATGTTTACTTGAAATTTAAACCGCATTCTACCACATGGTTGAGAACCAACATTATTTGATGGTAATTAATATGCACTTTATCCCTCAATGGTCCCAATAAAAAGTATCATTTTTATAAGGTAACTTGTAGATTAAAAATGACTTATAATTGGTGAATTATAAGTGATAGAGTTTTTAAATGGGAGTAAACAATGAGGCATCATTTCAATAGGTGCCACTTTAGATTTTTCTGGATGATTTTGGGGAGGGATATCGTGAGAAAAGCCAGAGGAAACTGAGGCTCCAGGATGTACCATTTCATTTTTCTTGACTATAAAACAAGGCACAATTGATCTCCTATTTATAAATGGTATGGGTGGTGGTAGGACTTAAAAAGTAGCTATTTGCTTTCCCTTTGGTGTAATCCTGACCAATCCCACTGTTAATTCCTTCCTGTTAGCCATCAGAAACAAGCAGAGTGCACTTTGCCATGTCCATTAAATCCAGTTATCTAGCTTACAAGACACAGTTGAAAATCTTATTTCAGTAAAAAACAAACAAACAAACAAACAAAAACTTCCAAACTAGCTTCTATTTGACTATATTAGCACTTATAACATCATATTCTTTGGCCTTATGATGTGTTAATAGTCTGAGTAGTTGAAAAATCTCCTAATTAAAAAAAATGATATGGCAGAAGCTGCTTTTTAAAAGCATATTTGTGGGGCTTCTGGGTGACTCAGTCAGTTAAGCATCCAACTTAGGCTCAGGTCAGATCTCGTGGTCTGTGAGTTCAAGCCCCGCGTCTGACTCTGTGCTGACAGCTCAGAGCCTGAAGCTTGCTTCAAATTCTGCCTCCCTCTCTCTCTCTGCCCCTCCCCTGCTCACACTCTGTTTCTCTCTCTCTCTCTCTCTCTCTCTCTCAAAAATAAATACACATTAAAAAATTTTTAAAACAAGAATAAAAAAATAAAAACACATTTGCACACCAGGCCTCTGTCAAGAATGACACATTAAGTGTAATGCAACCAAGCAACTTGCTATGGTTTGAATACACAGGTTCACTTAACTGTTGAAATATATTTTTCAATAAGTTTTGAATAAAGTTTGTCCATAAGTAATAAACAACATTTCTTCACTTTTATATTTTTGCTTTTTTTCAAAATAAGCATTTTTCTGTCTCCCTTTTTTCTTTTTCTTTTTTTTTTTTTTTTAATTTTCTTTTTTTTTGAACGTTTATTTATTTTTGGGACAGAGAGAGACAGAGCATGAACGGGGGAGGGGCAGAGAGAGAGGGAGACACAGAATCGGAAACAGGCTCCAGGCTCTGAGCCATCCGCCCAGAGCCTGACGCGGGGCTCGAACTCACGGACAGCGAGATCACGACCTGGCTGAAGTTGGACGCTTAACCGACTGCGCCACCCAGGCGCCCCTGTCTCCCTTTTTTCAACACTAGTGGAAATACCTCAGAATGTTGAATGTCAGATCTGTTTACTTTCATTTTCTTATTACTGTTTAACCAATTTTTCATTGACCTCATAAATCATCATTGCCACACCAGGAAGTAACTTTGAAAAAAGGACACAGTGTCCATAAAGTTACTTGGCCATGAAGAAGCAGCCTTGGAGCTAGGAAGCAGTAGGGGAGAGAATGGAAACAATTACAACAGAAGTGTCAGTAGAAGAGTGTAATTAGATTCTGTGTCAAGGGTAATAATTTGCAGCCATTATGACAATGGAGAGTTGATATCTCAGAGAACTTCCTACTCCTGCATCCCCCAAAATGTTAACTGTCCTATATTCAGATTAAGGCAGGTGTGACAAATGGGCCTGTGTCCTGGAGCCTTTAAGAAAATCAATCCTTGTGCCTAATGTCATCGCCGCCCCCCCCCAACCTCAGTGCATTTCATAATATCTACATCTATGGTTTTAACATCACATGTGAGGACAAGTGTTTCTATGGGGACAAAAGAATGAAGAGGAGAGGTGAGACTCATCCAGGGATAGCAGGTGAGCAATAAAAATGTAATGATCAAGAAATAGATGATTGTCTAACCTAAGTCATTTAGCAATTAACCTGCAGGAGAGTTAGCAGTAGAAAGGGTCCCCAACTTAGAAAGGTTTGACGGCTCAACTTTTGACTTTTGATTTTGCCATGGTGCAGAAGTGATACGCATTCAGTAGAAATTTTAATGTTGGATTTTGATCTTTTTCTTTGCTAGCAGTATGTGGTACAATACTTTCTGTTGATGTCAGGCAATGACATTGAGCTGCAGCTTCCAGTCAGCCACAGAATCTGGAGAGTAAACAACTGATACACTTCTAGACACCTGTACCTATACAACCATTCTCGTTTTCATTTTCAGTACAGTATTCATAAGTTAGAGGAGATATTAAATACTTTATTTTGAAATAGGTTTTGTGTGAGATGATTTTCCTAACTGTAGGTTAATATAAGCATTCTTTAAAAAAAAATGTTTATTGGGGCATCTGGGTGGCTCAGTTGGTTAAACATCTGACTCTGGTATCAGCTCAGGTCATGATCTCACAGTTCGTGAGGTTGAGTTGGTCTCTGAGCTGAAAACATGGAGCCTGCTTGGGATTCTCTGTCTCTCTGCCCCTTCCCCACTCTCTCTCAAAATAAATAAACTTAACAAAATTTTTTAAATGTTTATTTTTTTTTTTTGAAAAAAAAAGGAGGTTAAGCTCTAATGTTCAGTAGGATGCATGTATTAAGTGTGGCTTTTGACTTAAGATGTTTTCAATATATGATGGGTTTATCCAGAGGTAACTCCATTACAGGTCAAGGAAGATCTTTATGTACTAGGACAGTGGTTTTCAAAGAGTGGTCTCCAAATCAGCAATTGGGAAATTTTTTAAAAGTTGCAAATTCTTTTTTCCCACCCACACCTACTGAAGCAGAAACTTGGGAGATGGGACAAAAATCAGTATTCTACCAAGCAAGTTCTGATACATATTAACATTTGAGAACCATTGTGTTAAGATGTTTTATAAGGTTTGAGGGTCACCTTCCAGATTAGACATTAGGCATTGCTTAAGAGGCAGTGGGCTATTAACAGCATTTGGCAGTGAATCTTAGAAGGAAAGCAATCAAGACAAGATAACAGTCCCACCCCCCCCCCCCCCCCCCCAAAAAAGTCCATTTGGTAGAAGGTATGAATTCAGGAAAACAGTTACTTATAGGCAGTATACAGAATCAAATAAAATGATTCTGGCTTCAGATAGAGATGTATAAACTTCAACAAACTACACTTATTGTGTCTCAATTCTCTCATCTCTAAATCACTGTAATAATAATGGTGACAGTCTTACAGAGTTACAGCCTTATAGAGAAATAGAATGAATTAGAGACAACACACAGAGTAAGCCTGTCACATAGTAAGGGTAGAACAGATGTTAATTCACATTATGATTTTTATGGTATTAAAACTGTGATATAAGTTTGGATTCCTAAATTTAATTTCCACAATGTTCATATCATGGCTCTCATGTCATATAAAATAAACACATGTTAAATATTTTTCAATTCATTAATGAACAAAGTAACCAGTAAAATGTCAAAACTGGGTTCAAAGAGATTTGGGAGGACAGAGTTTATTTAATCTGTTATGAATGCTGAAATGTTTCTAATAGATGTAAAGATGGAGAATATCCTACAGAGCAATACTTTATAATAATTGGACTTACATTATTTATTAGACTAAAACCAATTGCATCTCTCCTGGGTAACGTTAGTTACATTATCATAGACATGAATCATTTACATTTCTCTCAGGTCAGGATCGTTTCAATTGATACAAATTTTCTGCAAGATAACCTCTAGCCCTACCAAGTTATAAAAGAGCCTAGTCAATAGAAAGCGAACCAAAGATGCATACCAGTACTGCTCTAAAAGAACATGCAATAATTGATTTTACCTATTTCCAATTTTGAAATAATTTTTCTTGATGGATGTTTCATAAGAAATAGTGCTAAAGCCAGGTTATTGGAATTGATTTACAGGAACAAAGCATGGCCTGAAGCTAAGGATATATGGCTAGTATTTCTGAAGCCTGGAGCATTACAACCCTGCAGATAGTAGCAAAAAGAAAAAACAAAAACTGAACATTAAAGAGACCTGTTGCCAGAGCAACTGAATGAACATTACAACACCTAGAGATATACACATTAGGAAGGAAGAGAAATACAGCCTTAATTCGAAACATATTTTCATTATATCTGGTCAACAGAGACCATTTGGAACATTATTATCCTCAGATGTATGAAACATTTGCTTATTCAAAGTAAAACTGTAACCAAGGGTATTAGAAGACAAGGATTTGTGTGTGTGTGTGTATGTGTGTGTGTGTGTGTGTGTGTGTGTGTGTTACATGTGGTATACTATAGCATTCAGCGCATTTTTCTGTAATGCAAATAGAATCAGCCAGTTTGGGACAAGAGGCTTTAAATTCTTATGATATAAAAACTAGAAAATAGGGGCGCCTGGGTGGCGCAGTCGGTTAAGCGTCCGACTTCAGCCAGGTCACGATCTCGCGGTCCGTGGGTTCGAGCCCCGCGTCGGGCTCTGGGCTGATGGCTCAGAGCCTGGAGCCTGTTTCCGATTCTGTGTCTCCCTCTCTCTCTGCCCCTCCCCCGTTCATGCTCTGTCTCTCTCTGTCCCAAAAATAAATAAAAAAAGTTGAAAAAATTAAAAAAAAAAAAACAAAAAAAACAAAAAACTAGAAAATAAAGTAGGGATTCTACCTAAGCACAGGTCAAATGTATATAATTAAGTCACGAATACGGTCTGTGTTGCACAATGATTTCAATACAGTATAGGATTGTATAGAAATCCTTGTTATACAGTATAGCAAGGATTAGATGGATAAATCTCATATGTCAGAGACTTGACTAAAAAGAAGCAAGAAGAAAGAAATGAGTGATAATTTTCTTATAAAAAATCATGCATCAAAAAAAATTTAAAAAAAAATCATGCATCATTTTGGGAAAGTTGTATCTGATTTTTTTTTTTTCCTCAGAAGTCTTTTGTAGAAAATATCTTGGTTCCTAGGAAAAATATAGGAGAAATTTAATTCCTTTTTATTTTGTTAATGTGGTTTCTTTTTAAAAAATTTTTTTAGTGTTTATTTATTTTTGAGAGAGACCGAGAGAGACAGAGCATGAGTAGGGGAGGGGGAGAGAGAGGAGACACAGAATCTGAAACAGGTTCCAGGCTCCGAGCTGTTAGCACAAGTCTGACGTGGGGCTCGAACCCACTAGCTGTGAGATCATAACCTGAGCTGAAGTCCGACGCTTAACAGACTGAACCACCCAGGCGCCCCAATGTGGTTTCTTTTCTGATTTTCTGTCATGGAATGTCACAATAGGTAGTAGAGACTATAGCTTTTATTTTTTCCATAACCATATTGGACTCATTCTCAATCTATAGGTATTCACATTAACCTTATTTAACAAAGGTTTATTGAGCAACTTGGATGAGGCTATTAGTATGCATTGAAGACAAGAAATAGATAAATATGATACTGTTCCTCCAAAGGACATACCATTTTATTTGAGGATAAACTAAATTTGACTTCAAATAAAGGTAGAAGGGATATTAGGAACCTCAGTAATGGTTTAGGTGAGGAAAGGCCTTGTAGCAGGGATATTTTGAGGGATTTAAAAATATGGTGGGGAGAGAGAGAGCTCATTGATAGAGGAAACAACAACTGAAAGATAAAGGACAGAAAGTGGCTACAGAGAAGTACAAAGCATTGTCTGTGTTCACAGGAAGAAGGACTATTCTTGTACACAAGGGGAGTTTATCAGCAAAGCCTTCATCGCAGAAGGAATATATAAAATGGGCATTCACTGATGGTAGGGTTTAAGTAGTGTGTGATGAAGGATATTCTAGACTGAATAACTGGTATCTGTGTACATAGATAGGAATATTTAGGTAACACTTGAGGAACAGGTTACATATAGAGAAATGGCATAATAATAATGGGACCATGTATGTAGTGATGTTCTGCTGTATCCAACTTTCCAAATGTCATTTTATTTCTTTTTTTAATCTTTACAGGAACCTATTAGATGATGTTGTAACTATAATCTTTGGATAAGTAAGCAATGTGATTAAAGTCATATTGCCAGTGAGAAGTTGGACTGGTATTCCTAAGCAAATCTAATTGACTTTATCCCCACGCTTCATTCTCTTTCAGTGGCATCTCAGGCATTTGGAGTTACAAACGTTAAAACTTTATGATTTGACTCTAGATTATTGGATGTGGGACCTAAAGAAAAAGAGTAGTCAAACTAGATGCCAGTGTTTCTAAGTTGTTTAGAAGGCCTGCAGGGAATTATATCAAATCAAAAGGGAAATTCATGGGGCTGCTGGGTGGCTCATTCAGTTAACTGTCCAACTCTTGGCTTCGTCCCTGGTCACAATCTTACGGCATGTGAGTTCAAGTCCCACATAAGGCTCTGCACTGACAGTTTGGAGCCTGCTTGGGATTCTCTGTCTCCCTCTCTCTCTGCTTCTCTCCTGCTGCCTCTCTATCTCAAAAATAGTAAAAATCATTAAATTAAAAAAATTAAAAGGAAATTCATATCTTGGAGTTCAGGAAAGGCATAAGCTCAAGACAGGAAAAGGATAACAAGAGAACAAAATCTTGGAGAACACTCGTGTTAAAAATAGAAAGAAGAGGGGCCAATAGAGAGTGAAAGATTAACTAGGATGAAAAGAGAGCCAAGGGAGCCTTGTGCATTTGCAATTAGAAAGAGAAGGAAAGAAAAATTTCATGAAAGAGTAATGGTGAAATGTCTAGTACTCAAAGGATGATGAATTTGTCAACTGGGGGACTCAGGGAGACTCTTAAGATACTAAGAGCTGTAGGGTGAAAATAGAAGACAGACCAAAGGAAGACTAAGAGTGAATGATTGGTAGACAGAGGTATGCAAGGGGTGTAGGCAAAGAAGTTAAAGCTTTCAGTTCTACTACGTGTCTTAAGATTGTGACCACAATTTTAGTAGATAGGGAAAATAAAAATAAAAACCCCATACTATTCAAGCATCCACATAATAAAGCCTGCAGCTGAATTAAAAACAAAAAACAAAAACCAGCTAATCAAATATAGTAAGAAAAGGCAAAGAAGGAGGTATAGCAAAGAAGAGTTCAAGGGTAGCCCTGGAAAGGGTGTGTGTGATGTAAAGGGAATTGTTGAAAAGATTATGCCATGGGACGCCTGGGTGACGCAGCCTGTTAAGCATCTGACTCTTGATCTCGGCTCAGGCCATGTTCTCACAGTTCGTGAGTTTGAGCCCCGAATCGGGCTCGGTGTGCTTCTGCGTGGAGCCTGCTTGGTCTTCTCTTTTACCTTTCTGCCCCTCCCCTGCTCATGTGTGTGCGAGCTCTCTCTCTCAAGAATAAATAAACTTAAAAGGGTAAAAAAATAAATAAATAAATAAAAGATTATACCAAATGTAATCTTAAGCCTATTTAATTTAGTTAAGAGCACCTATGTGTTTGTTTGAGGTAATTTGCTTTTTTCTAGTGGGTCTGAAATAAGAGCCAGCATTTGTGTGAGTGAGCTAATGATTGAGAGACAGAGGAAGAGAGGGGAGGAGGGATGGAGAGACAGGGAAAAAGAATTTACCTTGAAGCCTCATTTCCTTGTGTAGTTTTGTTCTTTATGTAACTGTGATTCTTAAAAAAAATTAGACATTACAGGTGCATGTAAGAGCTGATTCTGAAAACGGCTCAGAATGCCTTTGCGTTTGTTCATAGATTCTATCTTAATTTTACCATTTTCTTCCTACTTGTAATATGGTATTTTATCAGTGACGATATGAAATTGTGCCCACGTGACATCCAGGATATTAGAGCTAACGAGAGAATACCTGGTACCCAATTTAAGATGTTAGCTTTTACCCTCAAGTTAAAAAGTCCCAAGATCTTTGATGTGACTGCCTAGGGACTCTTAAGTCAAGGACCTTTAGATACTTTTAGTCTGGTAGTAAAACATGCATTTTAATGCTCGTGGCCCTAGGCTACTAAGGGGACATTACACCTGCCTCTTTCTAGTAGTGTAGTAGGAAATAGATGTCTGGAACATGCATATGACATGTCTGTGAATTGTAATTGAGCAGAGGTTGTTAAATTGACATAGTATGAGCTGTAAGTTAAATTTGTAAAGCCTTCTCAAAGTATTTTCCTCATAATAGCTCTGTTGTTAGAGCAGTTGCTGTTACCCGTAATTTATGAGTACATATGAACATTGCATCTCACAGGAGCTAAGTGACTCCTCCGAGATCCTAGAGCAAGTCCAAAGCAGATCTAGGAATAGATTTGTGTAGGACAGATCTTCTGGAGTCATATGGGGCCTGACTAAAAATAAAAATGTGTACCTTAGTATATGCTTGTTAAAATATCTTCCAATTTTTTGAAGCAGGTAGAAAACATTAATAAAATGTCTATAATAAAACCTGAATATTAGGCCATTGTAGGGCCTGAACTGGACCAGAAGGGGGACCCTTGTAGACCGAGAAGACAGGGGTGGGGGTGGGGGGACTGATTGGAATGACTCCTCCCATTGCTCAGTAATGCAAATTAACTACCACCTGTCTGTATTTACTGCTTTCATATTTTATTCATCAGGTTTTTTTTGCATTTTAATAATTATCTAAAGTTTATTTTTATTTATTTTGAAAGCGAGAGCAAACGGGGGAGGGGCAGAGAGAGAAGGAGACAGAATCCTAGGCAGGTTCTGTGCTGTCAGCGCAGAGCCCAATGCGGGGTTCAAACCTGAACCAGTGAAATCATGACCTGAGTCGAAATCAAGAGTAGGACGCTTAGCCGATGGAGCCACCCAAACACCCCTTTTACATGAATTTTAATTTTTAAAAATATTACATGGCTACTGAGCCTTTCCACGTCCCTTTAAATTTGCTCCAAATCATGCTCCTCTCTTCCTTTGCTCTAATCCCAGCCATGCTACATAGTTGTCTCTCTTGTTACACCTACAGGGCAGTGTGAGCTGCACGGAGGCAAAAGGGCCCAAGATGGAAGCTAAGGATATCAACTGCAAACAGTTTATAGTTGTTTTTAGAAAACAACTGTCCGCTCAGAGAACATTGTAAGGGTTCTCACTTGTCCATGCCTTTGCTCTTGCCATTATATATACCTGACGTATCTTCTTTCATTTTAATGAATCCCAGTAGTTTTTCAGCTCCCAGATCAAAGGGATATTCTCTGTAGGGCTGTTTTCATATTCAGACAAGAAGAATTATTTGTAGGTCTCTGCTATATACGCAGAGCTCTGTTTGGATCCTAACTGTTGGACTTACCAAATTGTATCAGAGTTTTAAATGTCATTCTCAGTCCGTCAATTGTGAGGCTCTTAAAGCTGAACCAAGCCTTTTCTTATCTGAGTGTGTATCATTAGGACTTAACATGGTGACTGGCCTGTGGCCAGCAGGTAGTAAATGATCAATGGGTGATAGAATGGTTAAGATGAGTCAACTCAGAAAGCAAGGTAGCATTTCTATCTCCTTAGTTTGATATGCATTCCAGAGAAAAGTTTCTAGGAATGGTCTTTGAAATTTCAAGGTGGAGACACCATAAAATTTCCCAGGCACCATTGTCCCTACTGTCAATGGCATCAATAAGTTAGAGAGTTTTTAGTACGGTTACCTACCTGCACCACTCTGGCACAAGACACGTTTAGTTAGTTTTTGACTGAACTATTAAAGCTTGGACCCAAACAGCATTAAGTGTCCCTTAATTATGGCCCCAGATACAATATATTTGTTTTGTTTTTTGTTTTTTTTGTTTTTTTGTTTTTTGTTTTCCAAGTGAAGACACTGTTGCTTGAAATGTAATCATTTGTCTTGCTGCTCAGGGGCATAATCTTTTGTGCTTAAAGCCCTTACGGGCTAATACTTAGTGCTTTTACATAGTTATTATTTTCAAATTCAAAGATATGCCCTGTTCTATGGCTCTCAAATTCCCAATCAGAATGCAATATACTTGGCTATGTGAAGAGGGTTTCATGTGGGAGATGTGTGGATAAATGGAGCAAACTCATTTTAAGAATAATAAATTTTTGGGGCGCCTGGGTGGCGCAGTCAGTTAAGCGTCCGACTTCAGCCAGGTCACGATCTCGCGGTCCACGAGTTCGAGCCCCGCGTCAGGCTCTGGGCTGATGGCTCAGAGCCTGGAGCCTGTTTCCAATTCTGTGTCTCCCTCTCTCTCTGCCCCTCCCCCGTTCATGCTCTGTCTCTCTCTGTCCCAAAAATAAATAAAAACGTTGAAAAAAAAATTTTTAAAAAAGAATAATAAATTTTTGTATTGTGCTCATGTAGCTATAATTTTTACATTATAATCTACAAAGCTAGTGAATGAATATTACCTGGAAATTATAACTCATTTTACTATATACTAATATCAGCTTTCTATAGACCTTCAATAATTCATGTTTAAAATTTGACTTGCTTTGTGGCAGCAAATTTTGCAGGTCAAATAGTTAGTGGTAACAGTTTTTGTAAAGTGTGATTCAGAGATTTGGTATGTGCATTTTACATGTGATACTGACTTCACGGCAAACAATTAAAAATAAGGTGATGTGTCTGAAGGTGCAGTAAAGACTAAAGTTAGCTTTCTGTTTTTCTACTTTTGTACATAAACATCTTGGGGAACAAGTAAGATGTACCTTTTCCCCATATATTCAGGCTTTCAGATGGTTCATTCATACCAGAGGTACTTAGGAGTTATTGTGTGTGTGTGTTTGTGTTTTTAGTGTTTATTTATTTTTGAGACAGAGTGAGAGAGAGAGAGAGGATGAATGTGAGCAGGGAAGTGGCAGAAGGCGAAGGGACAGAGGATCCCAAGAGGGCTCTGTGCTGACAGCAATGAGCCTGACGTGGGGCCTGAACTCAAGAACCATGAGATCATGACCTGAGATGAAGTCAGACGCCTAACCAACTGAGCCACCCAGACGCCCCATTATTGTGTGTTTCTAACATGAGGCAAAGAAATATGCTATAACTTTTTCCAATTTAAAGAATTTTTTTTTTTTTTGTGCAGGCTTCAAAAAGACTTACAGCTGAAATAGTTTCTACTCTATGAGTATAAGAGATGGGCATGACTACTTTGAAAGAAAATATGGAATTTTATGATAATATATAAAGGATGAAACACTTCTTTCATATTCTACAAATATTGTTTGCGTGTTCTACATCTTCATATTTATAGAAGAGAAGATTTTTCAAAAATATTGGTGGTGATTCTTAAAATAATCCTGTTTCCAGTGTCTACTCTTAGCTAGTCCTAAAGAATGATCCTGGTATTTTTTAAAAATCTTTTATAATGTTGCCATCATTTGGCAGCTACCTTCACAGAAGACAGTTTGATTTTTGAGCTAAATATTTGCATATATAATTGACGAATTATTTTTACATAAAATTTAAAATTTTAATTTCTATAATTTTATCTTGCTAGAATGCTTACAGTTCCATCTAAACAATTTATACAATACATACCACAATTCCTTGCAGTCTTTAAGAGATTCTTAAATACATTTTATCTTAATTTTCTTATCTCGTGATAAAGATTACAATTTTGCTTTTTGTATATTCTCTTTTTATAGGAAAATTAAATAAAGTCATGTATGTAAAATCACTTAAAATTAAGCACCCTAAAAGTTAGATGCCTTTTATTTTTAACTGTAATATTATCTTACCTTGTTTTAAAGCATGCTGGTATTGCTCCGAATATACCAAAATGTGTTTTTAGTTCTCTAGTCTGGTAAGTATATCAGGAAATGAATGTGGGAGAGGGGAGGCAATGGAGAGAGAGGAAAGGAGGGCACAAAAGGAAGGAAGGAAGGAAGGAAGGAAGGAAGGAAGGAAGGAAGGAAG
>NW_024412391.1:73787576-73801269 GCF_014898765.1 Herpailurus yagouaroundi
AAGGAAGGAAGGAAGGAAGGAAGGAAGGAAGGAAGGAAGGAAGGAAGGAAGGAAGAAAGGAAGGAAGTCTATACTGAATTCATATTGTATTATACTAGTGTGTTTGGTTCTTCCAGTATCTTTGCTCATTTCTTTCACATTATAGATTTAAGAAGTAACCATTTTTACCTCCATTATATAGATGAAGAAACTGATGGCCTTAAACTTTGAGAAACGTGTCCAAGATCACATTGCCAGTAAATAGGAAAATCAATTTAGATATAGGACTCCCTAGCCAGTGTGTTAGTTAGCTCTTCTCAATGTAAGGGTCACATGGTATTAGTTAGGAGAAATCACTCAGTGTTATCCTCTGTCAGCAAATTTTGCACCTCCCTGAAAGATGGGCTACAATCAAATGCAACAACATATAAAGCATGGAATTTTTTATTAACGCTTCTTTCAAAGAAATCAATCTCATAAGCACTTAGAGATCAAAACACTGGATCTGAGTAATTAAAGATTTTCTTTGGATGTGTGCCATTTATTTAATAGTTTTTGTGTGAAGGAAGATGTGGGGGGGGGGCGGTGCCTGGGTGGTTCAGTCGGTCAAGTGGCCTACTTCAGCTCAGGTCATGATTTCGCATTCTGTGACATCAGGCTCTGTACTGACCTCAGAGCTTGGAGCCTGCTTCTGATTCTGTGTATCCTTCTCTCTCTGTCCCTGCTCCACTCGTGCTCTTTCTCAATAAATAAATAAATAAATAAATAAATAAATAAATAAAAAACATTGAAAAATTAAAAAAATAATTTTTTGTGTGAAGGGCTCTACTTACGCTTTACAGTTAGTGAATAATTAAAATATTTTTTTTAAAGCTTTATTTATTGAGAGAGAGAGCGCACAAGCAGGGGAGGGACAGAGAGAGGAGAGAAAGAATCCCAAGCAGGCTCTGCACTGCCAGCACAGAGCCCAACACTGGGCTTGAACCCATGAACTGTGAGATCATGACCTGAGCCAAAGTCAAGTGCTGGAAGCTCAACCCACTGAGCCAGCCAGGAGCCCCCAGTTAGTGAATAATTAAATAGGATACATTATCTATGTTAGTTGAAGTGATCTAGTTTAAAAGTTCTAATTCATGTAACTAAAAAGAAGACTTGAAACCCAGACTATTGGGTTCTCCTTCCCCTTTTAGGGGAAGCCACACATCTAAGCATTTTTAACTGGTAACTAAGGGTCATTCTCAAGTGCCTCCTCCCTCCATCTCTTGAACTAAGGTATTGCGTGTTTCTGGTATTTGAGTTTCTTTTGCAGATGCTTCAGTCTTTGCCCCAGACTCTAAAATGTTTTCTAGCCATAATATATTCAGTAGGAATAGTAATTTGGGTCTCGATGAGAGTGCAACACACTGCTTCGTAGAGATAAAGAATAGTGTGTCAAAGTGATACTTATATAGTAAAAATGAGACAGTGGTTCTCCTGCATGATACCTTTGTGTCTTCCTATAATTGACCAAGATTTTACATCGTTCACTGTTCTTTCTTTTGACTTCAAAGACTAACCTGGATCAGTTGCCCTTTGCACGAGCTCTTCTGGCAAAACAAATCCGCCTATTAAGAACGTACCAACCCAGAACATGCCATATATAACTTTAAATTATTTCGTATTTCTCTGACAGTCTCATCCTCTTGTTAAACATTCATGACTGGAAGACAACTGATTTACAGTATGTTAAATGCAATATATTACCTTATAAAATACAGGTTTTTACATAGTTTTGCCTAAATATCAGTTTAACATTGAAACAAAGAATGTAATTATTTATTTCTGCTTCTCTTCTTGCCTTATTCCACCTATATAAGGTTTAAAATTCATTTGGTCTATGTAAGCTAAAATAACTACACTATTTACAAGGAAAGCAAAACACAAGTTGAGGGAACTAAAAATGCTTTTTTTTTTTTAACAATTCACAGAATTTACATTTATACACTCTTATTCATTTACTCATTCCCTCACCATTCATTCATTCACGTATAAATACATTGATTTCAGGAATATCCATTGAAGCTGTATTTCATAGCAGATGCCGGAAACATCAGCAGACAGGGAGCTGTGGTGTAACTTTTTATATGCCAGCATGCTGCATTCATTCTCACTTCCTTTACCTTCCAAACATGTTTTTTTTTTTTTTCCTGCCTAACTCAAATTCTAAAAAATGTGTTTCCGTCTAATATGTATCCTAAAAAAATTTATAAAGAAAGTCATGTTTAAGAGTATTCTGTATCGTAGGGGTACCTACCTGAGTGGTTCAGTCGGTTGAGCACCGACTTTGGCTAAGGTCATGATCTCACGGTTCATGGGTTCAAGCCCTGCATCGGGCTCTGTGCTGATAGCTGAGAGCTAGCCTGCTTCGGATTCTGTCTCATTCTCCCTCTGCCTCTCCCCAGCTTGTGCTCTGTCTCTCTCTCTCTCTCAAAAAGTAATGAACATAAAAAAAAAAAAAACAAAACAAAAAAAAGAGTATTTTGTGTTTTAGAATATAGAATGTATTCTTTGATGTAAATTCTTTGATGACGTGGAAGTTTTCAGCTAGCACACCTCAATTACATCCTTGTGTATAGACTTCCAGACTCAGTGTCAAAAATGTTAGTGTAATAGAGCACATAATAACCACAAACTCACACTATGGTGTAATTTCTCCCTGAAATTTAGGGAAATTAACATTATCTAGAAAAATATCAATATTTAATATGTGTGTACCTAACAGGATGATTTGTATGTCCCTACTTAAAATAGGGTTTATAATGATTTTTTTTTCTTTTTTGCTAAGAACATTTAATTAATTTTTTAAGTTTTTATTTTAATTCTAGTTGGTTAACATACGGTGTTGTACTAGTTACCAAAAATCACCCTTATGCTCATCACTACAAATGCACTCCTTAATCCCCATCACCTCTTTCATCCATTAAAATATATCCCTTATTAGGCTAATTTCAAAACTAAGTATTTCTGTCATATATATTTCAGCTTGTATACTGACATACACAGACTCCTTCAACAGAATGCCATATTTGACATTATTTTATTGCTATATTTTTCCTGGTTATAATAGAAAAAATATGGAAAATTTAGAAAATACATAAAATTACTTAACCAAACTGGGCAATATATTATAACTGATATCCCTGAATCAGCAACTACTCTTAACATTGCTTATTCTCTTTATTCTTCACATTTATTCTGACACTCTGTACATATTTGTTACTTCCTTCACGTTTACAAATGTATATATGTCTTTTTCACCTAATAGAATTGTGTGCTAAACATTTTCTGTGGTATTACAAACATTTTGTAATCTTTGCTTTTTTTAAAGTTTTTTAATATATTTTTAATGTTTGTTTATTTTTGAGAGAATGAGACACAGTACGAGTGGGGAAGGGGCAGAGAGAGAGGGAAACACAGAATCTGAAGCAGGCTCCAGGCTCTGAGCTGTCAGCACAGAGCCCAACAAGGGGCTGAACTCAGGAACTATGAGATTATGACCTGAGCTGAAGTTGAACACTTAAATGACTGAGCCCCCCAGGCACTTCAAACATTTTGTAAACTTTGCTACATAAATTTTATGTCAGTGTATGACCACTTATTGTGGGGTCCTTAAGTTGCTTCTAATTTAGTTTCTTCAATAAATAATACTGCTGTAAACACTTTTATGCCCTTTGGGGTGTTTCATTTGGAAATATTCTTAGAAAAAGAAAGTAAATTCAATTCATTTATAATACATTTTATCCATTGCAGAATTCTTATTTGAAGTATGTTGTCAAGTAATTTTCCCCATGGAAATCTTATATAGTTAATGGTATACCATGTGTGTTCATATATTGCTTATTGTATTTCTTTCATCATATAGGAACTATAACTTAGTTATTTATAGTTTGTTATTTAAGGTTTCTTTTCTCTGAAAATACGTTAAAAATTAGTATTTAATGATACCGAAGGGTAATATGATTTTGTGGCTGCAAATGTAGTATGTATTTCAGTATCTTCTCAAAAACAGGGTACTACAGTAATAATTTGAAAACAAGAAATCTAGGTATACCTCTTTGCATTGATTTTTCTTGGAGTTCAGTGAACCCATTTTCATGATTTGGTCCTTTTTTGGCTTGGAAAAATATTGCCAACTGTGCCTGTGATTATTACACTTGTTCCATTTATCCTGGTTTCAGTCTATAGAATATTTATAGTTCTTTCATTTCATGTTTTTTCATTGTTCATCTTCATTTTTCTTTTTTAATGTCCTATTCAGCTGCATTCTTGTAACGTTCTCAAAATCGTTAATGTTTCTGCTGCTCTTTCTTTAAAAACTTTTTTTAATGTTTATTTATTTTTGAAAGAGAGAGAGACGGAGTGTGAGTGAAGGAAGTGCAGAGAAATAGAGGGAGGCACAGAATTGGAAGCAGGCTCTAGGCTCTGAGCTGTCTGCACAGAGCCTGACGCGGGGCTCGAACTCACAGACTGCGAGATCATGACCTGAGCCGAAGTCGGACGCTTACCCCACTGAGCCAGCTAGGCGCCCTTCTGTTCCTCTTTTCTAACATCAAAATAGTTTGTTCTGTGACTGCATTACCAGTTTAACTTCAATTCTTCCTTTTCTCATCCTTCTCCCATTGCCTTGTAGAAGGTGTAGTTTCATTGCCAGATCCTCTCCTTCTGTTTCATAAAAAAACATTTTTTTAAGTGTAGCAAAATTGCCAAATCATTTTTTAATTATTTTTTTCTGATTCTTTAATAAATCATTTTGAGAGGTGTACTTTTCTTCTGAGTCTTCAAAAAGATTTCAGACTTTCTTGTTCTTTTAGACTTTCATAGAGCCAAAGTTTATTCACTAAGAAACAGAGTCCGTATCCCCCTTTACCCAATTTTAGTCATCTTTAAGTGAGGACTGCTCATTCCTTTGTGGTTCAAACCAATAAATAAAGCACTTGAATTGCTGTGGGCTCTTCTTTCAGACCTGGGAGTGCTGGTTGAACCCTTGTCACAGCCAGAAATTAAAGTTGATGTTTAGTTTGGGTCACCCTCACAGTATCTAGCAGACTTTTCAGGTAGGCCAGCACCCAGCGTCCGCACTTCTCATTTCAGTCTACACTATGTAACAGAGTAATTGTCTTAATATTTACTTTCTTCGTGTCGTACATTATGCTTTTCTACTCAGAATACGGCAGTGATTTCTCTGTTGTTTAAGGATGATTCCAACATTCGTGAACCTGACATAAAATGTCTTCCATAGTAGACCTCTTTCTTGAACATCATTTTATTTTAAAGTTTATTTATTTAGAGTGAGAAAGAGAGAGCACATGTGTGTACATACAAAGGGGAGGTGCAAAGAGGGAGGGAGAGAGAGAGAATCCTAAGCAGGCTTCATGCTGTCCGCATGGAGCCCAACGTGGAGCTCACATTCCCAAACCCCGAGATCATGACCTGAGCCAAACCCTAGAGTCAGCTGCTTAACCAACTGGGCCACCCACGTGTCCCTTAAACATCATTTTAATCCTCGTCTCTGCCCTGTCCCAACTCTACCACTTGTTCAAACAATAACCTTGCTCTGAAGCTAAGATCGAAGGACACATTCTTTAATGGGCCAGACCTCTTTGTTTGTTCTTAGCATAGGCTTCCTAAGTAAACAGAAGAGACAGTCATGTAAACTTTACCATCAAAAAATAAACAGTCTTCTTTATTCTTTCGGTTAAAACATTCACACATGAATGGAGTTCTTCCTAACAGCAACTGAATACACATTTTTAATCTTACTTCCTTCAGTATCGGTTCTAATTTCAGGTTCCCATTTTCACACATTTTTCCCCCATTTTCCTCAATTTAAGTGTTTTATTTTATTTTATTTTGACATTTCCAGATCTTGGCAGCAGTGCTAATTCTTTGTCAGTCCATCTGTTGTTGGGCCTCTGATAGTAGGTGTCCAACCTTGTGCCATGTCCTTTTTACATGAGGAGCTCAGGGAGCTGGTGGGAAGAACATTACCTGCCTCCCGATGTTTGATTTCTCTACCCAGGCTGTGCACTTTCACAAAAACAAATTGGGAGCTGGTGCATGGGTATTGCCAAGTTTCTGGTTTTGTTTTGTTTTTTTTTTTAAGGGAAATAGATATGAGGATGTATGACATTTGAAATATGAAAAAGAGCCTATGAAGAACAATTGTGTAAAGGAAAGTTTTCTTAACCTTGGCCTTAGCTATGCAAAAAGCACATCATCTTTAGGGTAAAATAAGCGAGTTATCATTTGGTACATTTTCTAAAAGCCTATTTTGTTGTGGGGAAGAAAAAAACAAACTTAAAAAGGACTAATTCATAATGTGTGGTAGAAGACTGTGATGTATTTCACTGCTAAGGAAATGGGAAGATAATGACTACACATCATTTAGGTACTTCAAAATGGTGCATTTATGAGTAACACATTATTTTTTATTCGGCCCGATTTTCACAATAAAATTTTTTAAATGATAATTTGTTGCATTTATTGCCTGTACTATTTGTTATATCAGGAAGCACTATTTTATTTATAGAACCCGTTGGTATTTTTAATACTAAATCTGATTAATTTGAAAATTTATTGTCCTATTTCATACACACAAAGTGTTAGGTTTTATATATGTTTTATAGAAATAGATGAGAATCTGTGCATAGGAAAGTAAAAAGAAAATTCATGTCAAGATCAGTGTCCACAAGGAGGAAAATGGCCACCTAAAAATGTGTTTTTTTGGTTATTTGATTGTTTATTTGTTTCTTTATCTAGAACTAGCATTGAAAAGCCCAGAAATGAAACTTTACAAGGTCTCCAACTGGTGGGGATTTAGAGACGCTGATTTATGCCCATCTAACTCATAGAAATATTTTTGTATAAAGTATAAAGTCAGTTAATAAAGAAGTACTTTGCATAATATAGTATGTTAATTAATAAGTTACTGTGGGAGGGGCACCTGGGTGGCTCAGTCGGTTAAGCGTCTGACTTTGGCTCAGGTCATGATCTTACAGTTTGTGAATTCGAGCCCCACGCCAGGCTCTGTGCTGACAGCTTGGAGCCTGGAGCCTGCTTCAGATTCTGTGTCTCCCTCTCTCTCTGCCCCTCCCCTGCTTGCACTCTGTCTCTGCCTCTCTCTCTCAATAATAAATAAACATTAAAAAAATTAAAAAAAAAAGTTACTGTGGGAAGCAGTATAGTATAGTATTTAAGAAAGATCCAAGACTTGGGAATCAGATTGCCCGGATCTGAAACCTGTCTCAGTGGCTTCCTTGAACTGTGTAATTTCTAGTAATTACATCACTCTTCTGTGCCTTAGTTTCCTCATTTGCAAAATGAGGATAATAACTGGGCATAGCTTATAGGGTTGTTATGATGATGTAGAGTTAATTCAGGTAAAGCATTTAGAACAGTGTCTGGCACATAGTAATTACTCAGAAAATGTTCCCGATTATAATTACTCTTCCTGTGAAAAATGCAGCTTAAAAGGGCAGGGCACTCATATGCTTTTTCTGGCATTTTTCTCTCACTCTTGGGAAGCCATCAGAGAAGCTCTGTGGCAATCCCAAGTTTGTTCTTTTGGGCAGGAAATTAGGACAAAGTTGTTAATTACATTATTTAATTGTCTATTGCATTTAGGAAGACGTAGCCTGGTACATCTACCTTCACAAATGGTGCAATCTTGCCTCAGGAGACCCAGTAGTCAGTCTTTGTACCAAGAATCTCCCTGGTTGGTGCTTAGATGAGCACTGGTAATTTTGTGCCTTTGCTGTTCTCTCTTTTCTGTCTTCCAGTGTTGCATAGCCATTCCCCTCCACTCCTTTATGACTCCCACATTCTTTGTATATGTGTGTTACTTTCAAGCATTTTTGCTCTGAGAACTTCACAGAAGTATATTCATTGATCCATATGTATTGATTTTATACTTAAACCTCAGCAGGCCCTTATTTATTTCCATGTTCTTGAGGGGAACTTATTTTTATCTTCCCATGTTCTTTATTTAGTGCATATATAAATGCATAATTAATCATTCTTATAAATTCCTGGCAACCGATAAGTGTTTCTGCCAGACTTGGCAGATAAGGCTAGATGTTTAAATGAAGACCTTTCTTGGGCGTGGCTTGATCTCTTTCTGTAACTGATTCTGGCCTTTGTTCACTTTTTGATTTGTTTTGTTATCTGTCTCGTGTGTGTCTGTTGCCTTCCTAGGAAAATAGCATGTTTCTTAAGAGAAAGGATGTCTTAATACTAATGCCTTTGTTCATTGTGCCAAACATAAAGCTGGACCCAGAAAGGTTTTGTTGTTCTCCGTGAGATCATGGGTTGTGTTTCTCTTGCTTTGCAGTTGCAAGTGGTATGAGATGGTGTAACAAGACCTCCGTAAGAATTGGTGTACTAAATGGACGCAAGAGCAACCACAAAACCCAAAAGCTAGACTTTGTGTGTTTAATAACATAATATGAGTATCTGATATGTTTTCTACAATTATTCTGTAGTAATTAGCTTTATATGCCCCCAAACATTAAATGCCTTACAGTTTTGTTTCCATTGTAAGACTCAGAGTGTAGTCTCAAGAAGTTTAATTTCCATCCATTGCCTCCTTATGTAGAGTTTGAAAAACTTTTTTTTTTTTTTTTTTTTTTTTTAATTTGGATTCAAATCCAGACAAAACATCAGGGTCTCCATATTGTGAAGTCTTTTCGGTCAGAGATGTGCCTTGTGTAGATAGACATCTCTGGTGTCAACCTTCCAGCTTCTGCTTTGGGAAGCATCTAGAAAGATCATTTACCTGGTAGTGAACAGATGTACCTTTTGTAGATACCGTGCACAGCTTGTGTGCAAGTACGGGTAATTTTATCCTGACAACAGTGACGAGAGAGTCATAGTTGATAATTTGATCACAACTTTGTGTGAAGCACCTTGAGCACAGAGAGGTTAAAAATTAAATTGTCCATGATCACAGATGAAACTTTTCAGAGCAAATATTCTGAGATTTTTGTTGTTGTTGTTTTTAAACTCCAGCACGTTGAGTTTCTCTTTGCCAATGTTGTTGTCTACTGTAATCGGAATTTCAGATATGTGATATATTTACTTCTGCTATATCTACTGGAAAGCATAAAATACCTACATTAATTGGTGAAGATTAATTAGTGAAGATTGATTCTGTGTCTTCTGGTTACAAATTCCATTTCTTTCATATTCTTTCTGAGATCATGAGTTTTCACTAAAACAGATAAAGAATTTGAAGTTATATAACTGAAATTTCTAGAGCTGATCTCTTATTGAGATGAGAATGTGTTTAAGGCAATATTAACTCTTGAATGTCTGGGTCTAATGTTTCACCTAATTCTGAAATGAGCAAATGCTTTTTATTACCATAAGAAAAAATCATGAAGGACTTTGAATGTTAATGGATTTTGGACTAGCTAACCTTTCTGAGTTGTCTCCACCTTTGCCTGCCTTTCATTAGTCTGTTTTACATCTTTTCAGAGGTAGAAGTGAAGTTGTTGAAACCCTCTAATAATGTGAAAAAAAAATCTCGTCTATTGAAACAAAAATTGTTTCTTGTGGATTGCATTTCTCACTGTAGGTAATGATCAGCTGTTATGCATCAATTTGAAAATTCATTTCAGTATTGTTAACTGACTATAAATATATGGTTTGGTACTTTGAGTTCTCTTTTGAATCAGTTGTAACATCTGTTAATTCCCTCATTAATTAACAAGCTGATTAAAATCTTTGATACATGTTCATTTTATGTCTTCATGATAATCATATTTGTGCCTCTTATTTTGAAAATTATCTGTTAAGACTCTTTTTTTGCTGCATTTTCTTTCTGCCTCTTGTCAAGCCAGTTATCTTGCCCACTGTAATTGAATTACCTCTCTTTTGGCAGTTTACAACTATTTGGAGGCTATTAAGCAACAGAATAGTCTCAGTATATAAGTGATTACTCAAGCAACAAAGATTTAAATGTTACCAAAGTTCTCTAAGTCCATCGTATGCATATTTTTTTAGAAACCTTTTTTAAAGTGTATTTATTTTGAGAGAATGCAAGCGAGTACTAGTGAGAGAGGGGCAGAGAGAAAATCCCAAGCAGGGTCTCTGCTATAACCTGTCTGTGCAGAACCCCACAGGGGGCTCAAATCCACAAACCCTGAGATCATGACCCCAGCTGAAATCAGGAGTCACATGCTTAACTGACTGAGCTACCCAGGTGCTCCCTTATATGTATGTTTCAATATAAGAAACACACATATATAGTATATGTATATGAAAGATAATAGTATTTTAGATGGTGGAGATTTTTTTTTTTTCATATTGATTTGTTGTAAAGAGGCAGAGCACTAAGTGAACGTTATCCAGGAGGAAAAGGAAACATTCCTGAAATTTGCCTCCGGATCAGAATCTATAAGAAGGCATATTGATTTCATGAGACATCATATGATAACACATAGTGGTATACCAAGGAGAATTTGCTCTTAAACTGAGAAATACTTTATTTATATATATTTTGCCAGATTGGGAGATAAAACATTATTTATGTTTGAGTTCTCAGCTTCTGTCAGACTCCTTCAGAAAATGTACTGTTATCATCATAGACTATTTCAGAGGTGACTAATTTTTATTCTCATTATAAATAGCATATCCATGTTTACTCACATTTCCTATCTGGAAAGTATATGCAAACGCGAGATAAAGGATGAAGCAGGCTGACTAGCAAGTTGAATAGTAGGAAGAGGAGGGAGGCATGGATGAGGAATAAGCATTGAACTCATAGCTAATTTAAAACCTATCCCTGTCTCTCTGGTGGTGCAGTGGGGGCAAGTTGACTTTCCTTCTTTGCCTTAGCTCAACTCCAGTAGGACCTGCTAAGTTATAAAACTCATTTTGGTGAGGCACTGAACAAAAATACCTATAACTAAATAGATTTATGTTACAATCTAAGACTGGAGTTCAACCTAGAGATTTTGATCTGGTGATCCGCAGGCCAGAACTAGTTGATATGGGTGTTTTGTTGAGCTGTACTATACGGGTCCCCACAGGGTTTTGTTTTGTTTTTAGTGTGCTTATAGTTGATTATGACTATTGAACCCTGAAGGACTTCATATGAAAATCTGGATTTGAGTCTTTGCTTTGAAAATTGGGTTATCAGGCAGCTCTGGGTTCCTGTTTTCTTAGGGGAGTAACACGTGGTAGGCTGTCAGGAGTGATTTGCCTCCATATGAAAGACACATACTCTCCAGTTCACAAGAGCCCCTGCCACTTCCTGTTATGTCCCTAAAAATACTCATAAAATGTATCTTTATGTTGAATTAGTGGTTTTACCTTATCTGATTTGTTTTAGTTGTGTTTCCTGCACGGCCCCTATAATCCTTTGAGTGAACCACAATTTGTTAATTGTGATTTTTTTTTTTTTTTTAATATAGTGACTATGATATACTCATCTATGATTCTGGGTGTCTTGCAGAGTCTGTCAGTCAGGAAATGCTCAGTGTGGATTGAATGAGTGCACTGATGAATTATCATTGTGTATTTACTTCAGTGTTAGCTCTAATCTAGGGATAGAGAAATTAATCTAGAGATTTTAAGGTATATATCACCCACTCTTGATTTTTTGGTTATTTAGATTTGGAGTGTGATGAAAATTAGTCATCATAGGGTTTTAGGAAATCAAATTTAAGAGGTAAGACTAGTTTGAAACTAAATTTAGAAGATATTTCTTAAATTCTCTTGAACTTTGTTTTTTCAGCTTTAATACGCGAAAATCAGACCTTTACATAGTTCTGTGAATTTGTCTTGACTCTATCTATGTCAGTAAGTTATGCAAAATAAAATCACATAGTAAGATTGGTAAGTAATTGAAATATTCTCCAATTCTGGTGTTTTTGGTTTTTAGACAAATGTATAAATTTTTCACTGTAGAATTTTTCCACGTATCCAACAAATATCTAACAAGTGCCAGATTAAAGAAACAGACAACAGCAACAAAACTTTAAATAAAAAAGCAATCATATAGGATGATGTAAAACATCATAATAGCTACAGATTTTTGGAAATAATGTGTAAAATTTAGCTAGTACATAATGGATATAAAATATGAATGTAGTTACTTTTTATAAGTTAAAGATATTTTTCAATTAGATAAATTTTACATGGTAGTTTTGGGAAGACAAGGTAAATCCAACAAAATGATCATCGTAAAAGTGATGAAGCACATTAAGCTATTAGGAGGATGTTACTAATGACTGAAAATTAAACATAAAACATTAGAATGTAGTAAAAAAATAGAAACTGAGATATTACTGGAAAATTTTAAATATTTAAATTCTGTTGTAGGTTTAAAGATGAAATATGATTTATTCTTATTTAAAGTATTTAAATATATGGACATAGCAATCTTTACTTTTTTTTTTCATTTCTTTATTTGTTTAACATTTCTTCAGCACCCAGAATGTGCTAGCTACTATCCATAAGTGTTGGAAAATCAGACGTAGAGCAAATTCTTCATTATCTCCTGAAGGAGATCGGAAAAGTAGAGCAACACATCACAGTTTTAGAAGACCGATATGAGAATTATGCTCAAGGTATTAACAAAAGTCAAAGGGATCGCAGTTCACTATGTGAAAGTAAGGGAAGAATCCGAGATCATTTCACAGAAGATCATGTGTGTGCTCAGACTCCCAGATACATATGCCGTGGGAGTTAAGCCAGAGAGAAAAGCAGATAGGACTGAAGTTGGAAAGAGGAAATACATGTTTGGAGGTGTGGTAAGTATTCATGTGGGTCTAAAGCAGAGTGTGAACTGAGAAAGTGGTAAAGGATGAGTCTAGACCCTTAGGGATGAGAAAGTGGTAAGGGATGAGTCTAGAAATTGCAGGGCAATTCCTTGAAAGATTTCTTGGACTGAATATTTGGAGACAGTCTCTTTACACAAAGGGAGGACATCCGTGTATCATGGGCAGGGAGTGACATAATGTTAGTGCTCTGGAAATGTTACTGTGATGATATGTGAAGGGTAGGTGGTTTGAACTGCTAATGGGAGATCAACTAGAAGTGAAGGGATGAGATAATTTCAGTAGTTTAGAAGTGAGAGCTACAGAAGAATGCTGTTGGGGGTAAGAGTGAGTCAACATTCAGGAGGCAGAATTGTGTCTGGGGGTCAAAATAATATTGTCGCTAAGTGAAGGATAGTTTCCATTTTCCCAGCACTGCATTGTCAGTCAGATGGATTGGATTTAGGTGCTATTCACTGCATTTGAATTTGGAGATACATGGGAGTGGGAAGAGTTTTGTTGTGGGGATGGGGATTAAGATAATGACTTAGGGGCAAGATGAACTGAAATGTCTGAAAAATATTCAACTGGGGATGTCATTTAGGAAGTTGTAAGTGTGAATTTGAAACTCAAGCTGTTAGTCAACAGAAGGGAAAGATGTGCCTCTTCAAATGGCTCCAGGATGGAATTCTAGGAAACACTAGTATTTGAAAGCATGCAGAAAGGACTACACAGTGACAAAGCAAGCATTGTTTGAAGGTTACTACTTGAACCTGGTAACAACCTGGTGGGTAGGTACAGACATTATCCATAGTGTAAAAGGGAGCTGGCTAAGACACAAAGAGACCAGGTAACTTTTTCAACACAGAGAAATAGAACCTAGAAATTTCAAATAAATAAATAAATAAATAAAT
>NW_024412391.1:73801279-73812668 GCF_014898765.1 Herpailurus yagouaroundi
GAGAAATAGAACCTAGAAATTTCAAATAAATAAATAAATAAATAAATGTGTTTGGGATTTGTCATGTGACAAATCAACATACTCAAAAAAACTTTTAATTGAGTTCTTAGACAGTATTTAGTACGTGATTCTTAAGTTACATTCTAACCTGAAGACTTTACCTTTCTACATTTAGAAATGCTTTTAAATATTATGCTCAGGTAATCCATATATTACCGGTATGCAACCCAACACTATTTTTTTCTCTTTCTAGAAAAAAGGAACTATTACATAAACTTTTCTAATCTAATCAAATCTTTACCTGAGTAATAAGTATTTGTTCTGAATTTATGTTATTTCAGTGCCATGTAGTTGCTTACACTAAAAAGCCATGCAATTTGATAAAAGCTTTCTATTCTTTGTACATTATTGAATATTGTATTAATTAATCTTGCAGCATAGTATAGAAATTGGAAAAGGATTTTGTTATGTGCTTTCAGGTCATAGAATGAAAAATGCTTTTTGAAAAGCAAGCTATTATCTCTTTTCCATTACACTTAAACCATTTATCTAAAGTTTATAGAATTCATAATTAAATAGAAATTGGAAATCTTTGGCACAGATGGGCTAAGTAACCTCACAAATTACAGAGAAAACACACTGACTTCAGGCTGTCATTATTCTCAGATGCTAATTTCACAGTACCAAAATGATTTGTTCAAATAATTATTTTCTATCTTTATATTAAACATTTTGCCAATGAGTTCCTTTGGTGCCAGTAGAATTAATTATTTATCTCTGAAAATGTTCAGATATTATATAATATTCTAGGTCTGCGGTTGATGGGTTACTTACTAGTTAGGGAGCTAAGCATGGAGGCAAGGAGGAACCAGTAAACCTATTATATATAGAACTTTTAAAATATCTTTTATAGTACCCACTAAAATTGGTATTTTATTTTAAGTTTATTTATTTATTTTTGAGAGAGCGAGAGAGCATGGAGGGCAGAGGGAGAGAGACCCCTAAGCAGGTCCTGTACCATCAGCACAGTGCCAAATGTAGGGCTTGAACTCAAGAACCATGAGATCGTGACCTGAGCCAAAATCAAGAGTCAGATGCTTAACCCACTGAGCCACCCAGGTGCCCCTAAAATGGCTATTTTAAAATAAGTTAAAATGAATTAGGATAAAAGTGATTTTTCTCTGTGGGGTATTTCTGGATATAGAAATTGGTACAGATGATTTTTTTTCTTGGCCTTTACATAAATATCTTACGAAACTATAGCCTGCCCTTTCCCCACAAATTCAATTTTGAAATATAAAAATCTTAAATGACTTAAGGTGCTGGTTAATCCACTTAGTAAATGCAGGAACCTGTTTTATATAACGCATCAGCAGCCACCTAGGTTCTTACTGAATACTTTCAGTGACAAATTCCTTTTAAGGTAGAACACTAATCATGGCATATATATATTTTTGAGGCCATATATCTTAGTGCTATTGATTGATTGACTGATTGATTTAAAACTTTTTTTTCACTTTATTTATTTTGAGAGAGAGAGAAAGAGCACATGTGTGCAAGTGGGGAAGGGGTAGAGAGAATGGGAGAGAGAATCCCAAGCAAGCTCTGCACTGTCAGCACGGAGCCTGATGTGGGGCTTGAACCCATGGTCTATGAGATCATGACCTGAGCCAAAACCAAGAGTCGATCATTTAACTGACTGACCCACCCAGTGTCCCTTACCTCCTTTTAAATAATTAAATCTCCTTGATTTCTCTCCCTTCCCTCTCTCTCTCGATAAGAAAAAAAAAAAAAAGCAACATGTAGTAAAAGTACAGCAATTCTATATTACAAGAAAAAACACTGAAATTAGGTAGATGTTAGCATTTTATTACATGTTCTTTGGATATGAGTCACACACATAAAAATTTTCTATCTATACTGATATAAAAATTATCTATGAAATGTGTCTCTGTGTGTGTATGTGTGTAAATGTGTTCTAGTTTTTTTTTTTATCTATAGACCCATATAATCTGTTTTATAAATTTTGAATTTTATTGTATTATGGTCAGATAACATCATTTGCATGATGTTTATTGCTATTTATTGGTATTTGCCTTATATCTTGATGGATTATAAAGGACCCATTCTGCTTTTAAAGAATATTAATTTTCTGGTTATTGAATATAGGTGCATATTATATAACCACCAGATCACATTTATTCAATTTTTCTAATTCTTTGGTCAGCCTGAGCAGTCAATAACTGATAAGTTAGTTGCAATTCCCACTCCATGAGTGTGGATTTTCTCAGTGTTTTAAAGTTTTGCTGTACATGTTTTGCATCTCTCTTATTAGCTGCATGGAAACTAAAAATTGTTATTTCTTTACAGCAAGATTTTTCTTGTGTTATATAATGTCCAACTTTATATACAATGAGATTGTTTTTAAAATCTGTACTGCTGTAGCTTCACTGACATTTGTTTGATATTTGCTTGGGGTGTGTGTGTGTGTGTGTGTGTGTGTGTGTGTGTGTGTGTGTATTTATCCTTTTACCTTTATGCCTTTTTATTTTGAGTGTATATCTTATCTTTATAAATGACCTCCCCAATAATGTGTATTTTAAGATACATATATTTTCTTACCTCTTTTTTTCCACTACTACTAATAAAAGGTTATCTTACCCTTGTGTATTTTGAAACTACTGCATAGTAATTTCATTCTATAAATGTGATTTCCCAAGGCAATCCCCTATTCTGAAAAATTTGTTTCTTTTTTTCACAGCTAAAAAATTGCTAATATCATCCATTTTTCAATATTTATCCCATTATGTTCATGTTCCTATAAATTTAATTTTAATTTTTTTTTTTTTTAGTGTTTGTTTATTTTTGAGAGACAGAGAGAGACAGCATGAGCGGGAGAGGGCAGAGAGAGACAGAGGGAGACCCAGAATATGAAGCAGGCTCCAGGCTCTGAGCTGTCAGCCCAGAGCCCGACGCGGGGCTTGAACTCACAGACCACGAGATCATGACCTGAGCCAGAGTCAGATGCTCAACCAACTGAGCCACCCAGGCGCCCCTAAATTTAATTTTTATATCAAATATTATGCACATTTTACAGCTTCCTTTTCTTTCCCCCTTGTTTTTGCTCTAAAAAGTCTGTTCAAATTTTTGCTGAAATATCGATTCCTCGATGATGATTACCTATTTAGAATTGCAATTTTACATTGCCTTCTACATTAACAAAATAGCCTAGAACTAGAGTACCAATTTACACAGCTTTCAGCAGTATATTCACTTGTCTCCCTAACTCATTGCCAACACTATGTATTACCCTACTTTATAATTTTCAGTGATTTTTCACTGATATTTATTTTATAATGTTTACTTTTTCCCTTCAAGAACTTCTTGTTCATATTCCTTGACTATTTTTCACTTCCCCAATTCTTAAGTTCCTAAGGAAGAGACAACTATCTCATTTGAATTAACATAATTATTTCAACAAATATTTGTTGAAGCCCTACTGTTTGATAGACAGTGGTCAAAGATCTTTAGATACATTTGCAAATAAATCAGACACAACAATTCCCTGGCTTTGTGAAGTTTACAATCCAGGGTAGTAGACAGATAACAAAGAAATTGATTGATAACTATGGAAAATATAACATGTTACAATGTGGCAAGTGGGAAGGAAAAAATAAAAAGCAGATGAGCATAAGGGGGTTGTAAGGGCCAAGGAATGAAGGAGAGGGCAGTTTTCAATGGGCAATCAATGAGTAGCTGAGGGTTGAAGGAAGACTTAAAAAGACTTTGTGTGATAAAAACAAGTGGGGAAGAAAAGGAGGGTGCTGGAAAAGATATATGCAAATGACATATCAGACAAAGGGCTAGTATCCAAAATCTGTAAAGAACTCACCAAACTCCACATCCAAAAAAACCAAAGAATCCAGTGAAGAAATGGGGAGAAAACATGAATAGACACTTCTCTAAAGAAGACATCCAGATGGCCAACAGACACATGAAAAGATGTTCAGCGTCGCTCCTCATCAGGGAAATACAAATCAAAACCACACTCAGATATCACCTCACGCCAGTCAGAGTGGCCAAAATGAACAAATCAGGAGACTGTAGATGCTGGAGAGGATGTGGAGAAACGGGAACCCTCTTGCACTGTTGGTGGGAATGCAAACTGGTGCAGCCGCTCTGGAAAACAGTGTGGAGGTTCCTCAAAATATTAAAAATAGATCTACCCTATGACCCAGCAATAACACTGCTAGGAATTACCCAAGGGATACAGGAGTGCTGATGCATAGGGGCACTTGTACCCCAATGTTTATAGCAGCACTTTCAACAATAGCACTTTCCAATTATGGAAAGAGCCTAAATGTCCATCTACTGATGATGGATAAAGAATTTGTGGTTTACATACACAATGGAATACTACTTGGCAGTGAGAAAGAATGAAATATGGCCTTTTGTAGCAATGTGGATGGAACTGGAGAGTGTTATGCTAAGTGAAATAAGTCATAGAGAGAAAGACAGATACCATATGTTTTCACGCTTAGGTGGATCCTGAGAAACTTAATAGAAGACCATGGGGGAGGGGAAGGAAAAAAAAAAAGAGAGGGAGGGAGCCAAACCATAAGAGACTCTTAAAAACTGAGAATAAACTGAGGGTTGATGGGGGGGAAGGGGAGGGTGGATGATGGGCATTGAGGAGGGCACCTGTTGGGATGAGCACTGGGCGTTGTATGGAAACCAATTTGACAACAAATTACATATAAAAAAAATAAAAGGAGGGTGCTTATGGTTTTACAAATATTATGGGACTATTCATAACTCTGCTAGATCCATCCATCTATAAAATGCGATACACCCAATTTCTCCTTCTCCACACTCTGAAATTCAACTATACGGTACTCTTCTTAGGAGTACATAATTGAAATGAAAAGGATGAGCCTACTCAGGAAGCTGAATAAAAATAATGCGTTCTATGTTTCAATTATATCTTATTATGTTTCCAGGGTACAATGAGGAAATTAATTATTGTTTTGCCTTGTAGCATAATTCATGAAGCAGCGCTTGAAGGAAAAGGAACTGTAAATATTTTAACTTGTTGCTACTCTACTTTTTGACCTAATATATCAGTAATTCTCAAATCCATAAAAATAAATCTTTTTCAAAAAAATTTAGAAAGTAAGCCTTAAAAATGTCTCTTCACCAGGTTAGGTGACACATCTTCAACTGCTGCTATTTTTGCTGCTACTTTTAGCTTTATGATTATATTTAAAAGGCATAAATCTACGGGGCGCCTGAGTGGCTCAGTCGGTTGGGCGTCCAACTTCGGCTCAGGTCATGATCTCACAGTCCGTGAGTTTGAGCCCCGCGTCGGGCTCTGTGCTGACAGCTCAGAGCCTGGAGCCCTTTTCACATTCTGTGTCTCCCTCTCTCTCTGCCCCTCCCCTGTTCATGCTCTGTCTCTCTCTATCTCAAAAATAAATAAACATTAATAAAAAAATTAAATAAAAAAAGACATAAATCTAGTTTTAAGTAGTATATTCTATAGGTTTAAGGTTTTAAATTTCTGTCCATGTGAGTAACTCGTTAATACACCTTAAACTTTGCAGTCCAGTATAAATCTGATCTCATTTATAATTAAGTAGGCAAAATTATTTCTAAAGCTGTAGCTCTTTGCCATCCAACATTCCTGTTTGATATTGGTATCCTCATCATCTGCATTTTCTACAGTTAAGATCAAGTGTTATGCTTCTTTGTTCATTTGTTTCATTTTTTAGGTTCCACATGGAAGTGAAATTGTCCGGTATTTGTCTTTCTCTCTGACTCATTTTGCCACGAAAACAGACCTTAGGAAATATGTATGTTCATAATGTTTTCAACGACAGTTGTACTGAAAACTTGGGGCAATAAACGGGACCTGGGCACAGGGTCCCCATGGTAGAATGCTGTGGGGACATGTCTCCAGGAGTCATACCATTCAGAATCCCAGTCTCTTTGAACTCACTCAGTCCAGTGACTTATTTTGGTGAATTGCACAGCAGCCCACCCTATGATGAGGCTGTACCTGAGGCTTGGTAAGCATGTGTTCATTGGAATGCAGCTTTGAGGCTGCCAGCAGAGGCCAGAATGCAAGTTAACATGGGAAGAAGGGCCCAGACATAAGCTGGCACCACGTGGCAGGCATATGTATGAGGCTTTGTTCCACCTGTCCCAATCTACTCCCCACACTGAGCAGAAGCCACATATGGGGACCCCGCCAGCACACTGGATCGTGAGAAATACAAATGGTTGTTTTCTGAGCCAGGAAGTTTGGGGAGGCTTGAAACTTAGTAATAGATGTCTGATTCAGTCCTCAACATTGTTTTTCAATCCGAGAGTGAAGGAAAATCTTCAGCACAGATTTGATATATTTTTTTTAATCAGACACACCTGCTAATGCATTCAGTTATGAAACACATAGTGTGAATTAGTCACGAAGGTTTTCTATGTATGCTAGAGAACATCTTTTCACACTGACATACATAGATATTCCTTCAGATAATTGGATTTACTTCTTTTCCATGGCAGGAATATTTTGGGTTCCGATTATTTCTCTTTGTTCAGTCATACATCTCAGAATCTTCTTACCTAAAACTCTACTGACATACCTTAGGGCCATGGTTTTTGGACTTTTAAAATTCACACAATATTAAAACTAGAGGGAAAATAATGTGTCTGAAGTTAAGTGTGTCAAATTTTAATTTGTCATCTAAAGCCATAGAAAGAAAAGACAAAGGCGGGGGTAGGTGCGGGAAGCCTACTAAATGCTATTCCTGCTATTTTAAGAAGGTATGGATATTGTGAACATCAAAAATATAGGAAGGATGTACTCTAAAAATAAAGTAGTATTCTTTTATTAAAAATATTCTGAATCGCTTCTCGGCCTTTTGGCTAAGATCAAGTGTAAAAATATTCTGTATGAGGGGCACCTGGTGACTCAGTTGGTAAGCGTCTGTCTTCAGCTCAGGTCGTGATCTTGCAGTTCGTGATTTCAAGCCCTACATCATGCTCTGTGCTGACAGTTTGGAGCCTGGAGTCTGTTTCGGATTCTGTGTCTCCCTCTCTCTCTGCCCCTTCCCCACTCATACTCTGTCTCTCTCTCTTTCTCAAAAATAAATAAACATTAAAATTAAAAAAAATATTTTGTATGAAACACTAATTTGTTTGATACATTTGTCTTGCCCGGTAGATTTCAAGGCTCCTTTATTTTTTAATATTTATTCAAGGCTGCTTTATTTTTTAACAGTTTTTTAATTTAAATGCAAGTTAGTTAACATATTGTAACAATGATTTCAAGAATAGAATTTAGTGATTCATCACATACATATAACACCTGGTGCTCATCCCATTGTGTCCTCCTTAATGCCCATCACCCATTTAGCCCATCCCCTGCCAGCAGCCCTCAGTGTGTTCTCTATATTTAAGAGTCTCGTATGTTTTGTCTCCCTATTTTTATCTTATTTTTCCTTCCCTTCCCCTATGTTCATCTGTTTTGTTTCTTAAATTCCACATATGAGTGAAATCATATGATACTTGTTTTTCTCTGTTTTCACTTAGCATAATACACTCTAGTTCCACCCATGTTGTTGCAAATGGCAAGGTTTCATTCTTTTTGATCGCCGAATAATATTTCATTGTATGTTTATACCACATCTTCTTTATCCATTCATCCATTAATGGACATTTGGGCCCCCTCCATAGTCTGGCTATTGTCGGTAGTGCTGCTATAAACATTGGGGTGAATGTGCCCCTTTGAATCAGCATTTTTGGACCCTTTGGATAAATACCCAGTAGCACAATTGCTGGGTCATAGGGTAGTTCTATTTTTAATTTTTTTAGGAACCTCCATACTGTTTTCCAGAGTGATTGCACCAGTTTGCATTCCCACCAGCAGTTCAGAAGGGTTCCTCTTTCTCCAAATCTTTGCCAACATCTGTTGTTGCCTGCATTGTTCATGTTAGCCATTATGACAGGTGTGAGGTGGTATCTCATTATGGTTTTGATTTGTATTTCCCTGATGATGAGTGATGTTGAGCATCTTTTCATGTGTGTGTTAGCCGTATGGAAGTCTTCTTTGGAAAAGTGTCTATTTATGTCTTCTCCCCATTTCTTCCCTGGATTATTTATTTTTTGATATTGAATTTGGTAAGTTCTTTATAGATTTTGTATACTAACCTTTTATCTCTTATGTCTTTTGCAAATATCTTCTCTCATTTTGTGGGATACCTTTGAGTTTTGCTGATTGTTTCCTTTGCTGTACAGAAGCTTCTTATCTTGATGAGGTCCCAAAAGTTCATTTTGGAGCCAGTGTTTTAAAATAAACCTGCCTCTCTCTCTCTCTCATTCTCATTTCTCACTCTTTCTTTCACATACATACATACATACATATGAGACACACACATCCTGTTGGTTCTCATTGTTTCTTTGGAGAACTCTAATACAGGTTTCTGGACTGAGAAGATGATCACTTGAGCAATTCACTCAAACTAATTAGCTCATATGCAAAAAGGAATTACTGATCTGGCCTGGTTTACTATGGGATTATGTCCTGATAAAGCCATTGTAAATTGAAAATATCCTAAGTTAAAAATACGTTTAATACGCCTGACGTACTGAACATCATAGCTCGGCACAGCCTACCTTAAATGTGCTCAAAACACATGAGCCTACAGTTTGGCAAATTATCTAACACAAAGCCTATTTTATAGTAATGCATTGAATTTATTGAACATTGTACTTAAAGTGAAAAAGAGAATGAGTGTATGGGTATAGAGTCATTGTGAGCACATCGGTTGTTGACCTCACGGTTACACAGCTGACTCAGCGTTGCAGCTCCCTGTGAGTGCCCAGAATCAGGAGAGGATTGTACTGCATTGCACTAGCTTGAGGAAAGATCAAAATTCAAAATACATTGTCTACTGAAAGTGTATCAGTTTGACCCCACTGTTGTCAAAAAGGCATAAGTCAAACCACTGTAAGTCTGGGAGTGTCTGTATTTGTGATTATTGAATAACTTAATGCATGTGAAGTATTTATGCTAAGCGTAATTATAGTAAGTATGCACTACACGTCAGCTAATTTTTATTGTTATTTTCCCCCTGCTACTTTAAGAAGCCAATCTGTTTTCTCTGTCTTGACTTGTAGAGAGATTAGGCACATGTTTTATGCTTAATCTGTGTGATTCTATCCAACTTGAGTTTATTGTCTTTTATTCCCTTCCTTTCCCCATTCACTATTTCATTTTTGTGTTTTGTCCTGTGATAATTGTTTAGTTTTTATCACATTGTGATTTACCTATGGAGCTTCCTTTTTAGATATAATAGATGTACAAATACTTATATAAACCCAAGCCTCTGCATGTATTTACAATCTAAGTGACAAACTAGAATGAGTTTAAACTGGTTTTTCATTTGCTAACCACAGTTTCCTTCAAGGTCTCTTGACCAATTTCACCAGAAATCGGGGGAAATCTCAAGTGATGGATATGAGGGCAAGGTATCTGGCTGATTTATAAGTGTGATCTTTATTAACTTGTCTGTGCTTTATATGCTTGTACCATGAAAAAAAAATTTTTTTACACAATTCTACTTATAGTAATTATGGAAACTTTTTGGGGTTGGGAAAGAAGAATTTCTTTTCATAATAGTAGTTAGTACTCCTACTTCATAGTACTACTACTATGAAAGTACAACTTTTAATAGTTGTAGTTATTGTTAGTGATTGTTTAGTATGGGTTTTAGTCAGATTTGTTGTTAAAAGAATCATTAAAAACTTGAAGAATGCCAGTCATAAAAAGAAAGACAAAAGGATATATTTTTCCAGATTTTTTTTTTTCTGAACATGACAGAGTGTGATGGATGTAATTAACTTTGTACAAGTGAGAAAATGGTGCAATATTAGTGGGTGAGCCACCAACTAATGGCTTTGTATTCAGTCTGGAGTGAATCCAACAGAACCTGACCTTGTACTCTTCTGAGGTAGCTTATAATCTCTTTTCCGAAGAGATGGTTGCTATCCTGTTTACCTCCACCATGGTCAGATCAGCTGGCTTATTCCCCGAGTTAGGCTTGAGTGTTCCTAGTGAAATGAATCTTTTTATTGAAGCCTCAGGTGTAATTATCCACTGAAGTGCAGTGATGACCCAAATACGTTTGGTCTATGATTCCAATGTGTATTCTCAAGTCTAGTCTTTCCTGTCTAAATCTTTTTATTTAGAATTCATTCTAGTTTCTTTCTCAGACACAAATGAAAAAAAGTCTTGGGCTATTCTTTAACAGTTAGTTTGAAAGCTTAAAACTTAGAAAATTTTCACAGAGTCTTTAGAATCTTTAGGTCTGCTCGTTTCCCATTTGCTTCACATTTACTCTGCTCCTCCACGAGCCTATTGAGCTACATGCGTGTATGTAGAAATTGTGTGTATGTGCATGTTGCTTGCATCCAGGTAGCTGAGAGTTTTCTATTTAAAGAGAAAATCATTATGGAATGGCATCACTCTAGTGTGCTTTGGGAGCACTAGCTGACACAACAGTGCTTTGAAGGATAGGTCAAACTTGGCTAAGTGAGAAAGGAAAGGAAAGGCCTCTGGACAGATAAATCATCCGAAAAACATTAAGCCATAAGTAAGAAGCGTATTCAGTAAATCTTCTGCTTCTGAATGCGTCTGGTGGGGCTTACGAATGGGCTGTTTTATTCACAAGGAAGAGTTACTGTAGGGGTATGCCAGGCCCAGATTTGCATTTTATGAAGATTGCTTGGACAGCAGTATGTAGCTAACAAGATTGTTGCTTAAACCTCAGGGATTTGGATGGAATAGGCTAGTGCTCACACAGTGGCCCAAGATTGATGGGTTCAGGACTTCAGTATCAACTAAGTAGCTTTGGGTTCTGAGCAAGCCCTAATTTGTAGGCTTCCAGACTCCAGAGAAAAATCTCTTTAATTTTTTAAGCAGCATTTTCTACTTACAAAAATAACATTAGTGTTAATTGTAGAAAATTTAGAAAATGCACTACGGCACAGGAAATAAAATTGAAATATTTTAAACCTTACCACTCATAACTAGCTACTATCAATATTTTGGTAAATATTTTTTAGTGTGTGTGTGTGTATATATATATATATATATGATTTAATATATATGATTTAGTATTATATATATATACATGATTTTCAACAAAACCTGGCCATAATAATACTACTTTTCATTATTGTTTTTTTAACATAGTATGCATGGTTTTCATGACATTATGTATTTTCTTCTAAAGTAATATTTAGTACTTATTATATTTTTTAGTGTATATATATATGATTTAATATGTATGATTTAGTATTATATATGTGTATAAATATATACATATAT
>NW_024412391.1:73812678-73937737 GCF_014898765.1 Herpailurus yagouaroundi
ACAAAACCTGGCCATAATAATACTACTTTTCATTATTGTTTTTTTAATGTAGTATGCATGGTTTTCATGACATTATGTATTTTCCTCTAAAGTAATATTTAGTACTTATTATAAAAGTGTTAAAATGCTTATCATAAAAAGTAGAATTTACTCTTAAGCAAAAACAGGATGATTAGAATGATTCATGATCTCTCCCCCTAAAGATAATGATAAATTATTTCACTTTTTATCTTTTGTATTGGATTCTTCCAGTTGACGTTGGAACATACTGAGAATTTTTATATGTTGAACAAAATAATAACAAACACAGTGTTATTTTAAGTGCTGGTTTTAAGTGCTATATATATATGTCATTTTTTTTTCCCACATGGTGTGATGAAATAATTATTGTCACCAATTTCGAGATGAAGGAGTTGAGGCACAGAAAGATTAAGTAACTTATCTAAGACCAAGAGCTAGTAAGTCGCAGAGCTAGTGTCCAAACCCAGGCCATCTGTTGCCAGATTTTGTGGCCTTGAAAAATGTGTTATATTGCTTCTCTCTTGACATTATATTCACTTCATGTAATTGATTTATATCTGCGTAGTCTTTCACAACCAAACTTCTCTGAAAACTTATTTACATTTTATGGTTGCATTTCCTCGTATCCCAATCACACTATTACAACTTCACTCCAGAACTTTCTTATACGAATTTACCAAAACTATTAGTTCCTGCTAACGTCTGTAATGAATTTCAGTACAGTGGACACCCAATTTATTTCCACTATCAAGCCATCCAGGGCAAAGGACTGCTCCCCCTTCACTCTCTGTTGTTGGTTTCTATAGGACAGTGATTTTTCCTATGTCCCATCCATGCCTTTACTCACTCCTTCTGTCTCCAGTGTTGGACATTTGACCTCAATCTAGCTTCCAAATGTTACAGAGTTTCAGGGCTTGGCTATAGCTCTTCATGGCTTCTCTCACTCTACATACTTTCCCTTGGAGTCCATGAATTTCCACAACTTGAAATATCATATGTTCACTGTAATTCCCAAATGTAGATCTCTGTACTGTCTCTTTTCTGAGCTTCAGATCCATACATCCAGTTACTTCAGCCTCATCACTTGATATCTTAAAGACTACCTTTAAAATATAGGATATCCAAATATCTTTTTCTGCCTGTTTTTGGTATCTTAGTAGATGGCACAGTGCTCCACTCAGAAATTTGAGCCAGTAATACGAAGTAATCTTTACACTTCCTTTCTCGCTGCCCACATTCACTCAAAAATTAAGTTATATCAGTTATACTTTCTAACTTTCATAGATCACTTTTCTTACCTCTTCTTCTGCTCCCAAAACCTAATCCTTTGTTTCTCATCTGGACTGTTGCACTGAGGTCCCTCATCCTTTTTTGCCTTTCCCTAATTCATGTTCCACACAGGGTGATATTTTTAAAGAAGATGTTTGATCAAGTCACTCTCTGACTCAACACTCTTTGATGGCCTCTTAACTGCTCTTGATACTATATTTAAAAACCTTTATACATTTGATAAGGTCCTGTGCTCTGGGGCCTCATCTTGCCATACATTATCACTTCCATCCACAAATCCTATTTCCCAGTGTAACCACCTTATTCTGTTCATTATCTAGTTTTTAACTCATGCATCACTTCCTTAGGGAAGACTTACCTTATTCTGAGTTGTGTACCCCTTTTCAAAACACAGAGACTTCTTGCTAATGCTATTCACAATCTTAATTAATTATAAATTTTGTCAAAATTTCTCTACCATCTATCTCCCTTGCTACACTGTAAGCCTCCCTTTATTTTTTATGTTTACTTATTTGCTTTGAGACAGAGAGACAGAGAGAGAGAGAGAGAATATGCACATGTGCACATGCATGTGGAAGAGGCAGAGAGAGAGGGAGAGAAAGAATCCTAAGCAAGTACCTCATTCAGTGCAGAGCCTGAAGTGGGGCTCCATCCCAAAAACTGTGAGATCATGAACTGAGCCAAAATCAAGAGTCGGTGCTTCACTGACTGAGCCACCCAGGCATCTCCAATGTAAGCCTCCTGAAGGTGGAAACTGTTTACTGTCTGATTACTTAGCACATATTAATTATATACATTAATCACATAGTGACTAAATAATGATACTTAAAATTTTTTTTCTGTACTTTGAGACTTTGTGTTTATGTTTTACATTGAATCTAAGATTATTGTTTCAATTATGTCATGCTGTAAGACAGAATGTCCTCGTATTTAAAAATTTCAGCACTTAATCTTTTTCTGTAATTTGAATGATTTCTTTTCAGTGTCAGCTTCCCAAGTTAGTAAGGTAGTACTACATCAACCAACTAGCTTTGCTAAGTCTTATTTTTTTTTTCTTGTTAATATTTTTGTCATCACAACAAGATGTTAGTTTTTAAAATCTCATTTTATTGCTAATTGAATTATTTTCACCCTTTTTCCAATGAAAAAAGAGACAGAGTGGTAAAACACTCCAAATGAAACTATGATCTCTGTCACACCCCAAATTCAAATTCAGAGGTTTATAAAAGACTGCAGTCATTCCTCATTCTTGATCTGTTCTGTATTGTGAAACAAAGAAATTCAGCTTATGGCCTCAGCTTGGTAACTGGGTAGTAGACTCAGCAGTAAATTATTCTGTAATTAAGAATATCTTTATGGTAGACAATGGCAGATCTGTCACTTATTATTATTATTATTTTTTTTTACATTCTACGGAAATGCATTGCTTTTATTATTTCTCTTTATGTAGATTTTTTATTTCAACTTGAAAGTTTTGTATTTTTTTTCAGATTTTTACTTAGTCTATTTGGTTAACACACAGTGCAGCATTGGTGTCAGGAGTATAATTCTTTATTTCATGACTTATATACAACACACAGTGCCCATGATAACAAATGCGCTCCTGAACTAGGGAAGATAGCGGCATAGGAGGATGCTGGGCTCACCTCGTCCTGCTGATCACTTAGATTCCACCCACACCTGCCTGAATAACCCAGAAAACCACCAGAAGACTAGCAGAACAGACTCTCCGGAGCCAAGCATAGACAAGAGGCCCACGGAAGAGGGTAGGAAGGGCAGAGAGTGGGTGCGTGCTACACGGACTGGCAGAGGGAGCTGGAGCGGTGGAGGGGCAGCCCACTCGGCAAGGCAGAGCCCCAGAGTCTGGCTTGCAAAAGCAGAGGGGCAGGACAGAGTGTGTTCTGACAGCTAGCGGGACTTAACATCTAGAATGTTATAAGTCAACAGCTCTTCTCAGAGAGCAGGAGGGCGAGAGGACGCTGGGAGGGAGAGTTGTTGAGCCCCAGGAGACAGATCTCAGCGTGGCGGTGAACAAAGGCGCTGGCCAGCACCATCTCCCTCTCCCATCCCCAGCTGAACCCAGAGGGAACCAGTTCCCGTCACTGAACTTGCTTGCACCTCGCAAACACCCAACGCTGTACTTCTGTGGATCTATCCCTCCAACAAGTCTGCCTCCCTCCCAGTCGTTGTAGGGCCCCTCCTGCAGGGGACCAACGACAGCAAAGCGAGCTGAGCCTGCCATTCTCGCCCCTGTGCACCTTGCGGATCCACCCCGGCTAATACGCCAGATCCCACCAAAGCAGCACCACAAGCCTGGCAGTGTGCAAGTAGCCCAGACAGGGGCCACACCATTCCACAGTGAGTACTGCCCCTGGGAGAGTGGAAGAGAAGGTACACACACCAATTTGACTGTGGCCCCAGTGTTGGGCTGGGGGCAGACATCAGGTGTGACTGCGGTCCTGCCCACCAACACAAGTTACTCCAGACAGCACAGGGGAAGAGCCTGCTGTTCCACACCACTCCAGGGACTATCCAAAATGATGAAATGGAAGAATTCTCCTCAAAAGTAACTCCAGGAAGTAGCAACAGCTAACAAATTGATCAAAAACGATTTAAGCAATATAACAGAACAAGAATTTAGAATAATAGTCATAAAATTAATCACTGGGCTTGAAAAAAGTATAGAGGACAGCAGAGAATCTATTGCTACAGAGATCACGGGACTAAGAAACAGTCATGAGGAGTTAAAAAATGCTACAAATGAGGTGCAAAATAAAATGGAGGTGACCAGAGTTCAGACTGAAAAGTCAGAGGAGAGAATAGGTTATTTAGAAGAGAAAATTATGGAAAAAGAGGAAGCTGAGAAAAAGAGAGATAAAAAAAATCCAGGAGTATGAGGGGAGAATTAGAGAACTAAGTGATGTAATGAAACGGAACAATATCCGTATAAGAGGAATTCCAGAAAAGGAAGAGAGAGAGAAAGGAGCTGAAGGTGTACTTGAACAAATCATGGCAGAGAACTTCCCTGATCTGGGGAAGGAAAAAGGGATTGAAATCCAAGAAGCACAGAGAACTCCCTTCAGACGTAACTTGAATCGATCTTCTGCATGACATATCATAGTTACTGGCAAAATACAAGGATAAAGAGAAAATTCTGAAAGCAGCTAGGGATAAACATGCTCTAATATATTAAGGGAGGCCGATAAGACTAGTGGCAGACGTATCTAGTGAAACTTGGCAAGCCAGAAAGGAATGGCAGGAAATCTTCAATGTGATGAACAGAAAAAATAGGCAGCCAAGAATCCTTTATCCAGCAAGTCTGTCATTCAGAAAAGAAGGAGAGATAAAGGTTTTCCCAAACAAACAAAAACTGAAGAAGTTCATCACCACTAAACCAGCCCTATAAGAAATCCTACTGGGGATTCTGTGAGTGAAATATTGCAAGGACCACAAAGTACCAGAGACATCACTACAAGCATGAAACCTACAGACATCACAATGACTCTAAACCCATTTCTTTTGATAATAACACTGAATGTAAATGGACTAAATGCCCCAACCAAAAGACATAGGGTATCAGAATCGATAAAAAAACAAGACCCATCTATTTGCTGTCTATAAGAGACTCATTTTAGACCTGAGGACACCTTCAGATTGAAAGTGAAAGGATGGAGAACCATCTATCATGCTACTGGAAGTCAAAAGAAAGCTGGAGTAGCCCTACTTATATCAGACAAACTAAAATTTAAATTAAAGGCTGTAACAAGAGATGAAGAAGGACATTATATAATAATCACAGGGTCTATCCATCAGCAAGAGCTAACAATTATAAATGTCTGTGTGCCGAATACGGGAGCCCCCAAATATATAAAAGAATCACAAACATAAGCAACCTTATTGATAAGAATGTGGTAATTGCAGAGGACTTTAATACTCCACTTACAACAATGGATAGATCATCTAGACACAGGATGAATGAAGAAACAAGGGCCCTGAATGATACATTGGATCAGATGGACTTGATAGATATATTTAGAACTCTTCATCCCAAAGGAACAATGTACTTTCTTCTCGAGTTCACATGGAGCCTTCTCCAAGATAGATCACATAATGGGTCACAAAATAGCCCTTCATAAGTATAGAAGAATTGAGATCATACCATGCACACTTTCAGACCACAATGCTATGAAGCTTGAAATCAACCACAGGAAAAAGTCTGGAAAACCTCCAAAAGCATGGAGGTTAAAGAACACCCTACTAACGAATGAATGGGTCAACCAGGCAATTAGAGAAGAAATTAAAAAATATATGGAAACAAATGAAAGTGAAAATACAACAATCCAAACGCTTTGGGACGCAGCAAAGGCAGTCCTGAGAGTAAAATACATTGCAATCCAGGCCTATCTCAAGAAACAAGAAAAATCCCAAATACAAAATCTAAAGGAAATAGAAGCAGAACAGCAAAGACACCTTAGACCCAGCAGAAGAAGAGAAACAATAAAGCTCAGAGCAGAAATAAACAATATAGAATCTAAAAAACTGTAGAGCAGATCAATGAAGCTAAGGGTTGGTTTTTTTTGAAAAAAACAAAACAAAACAAAATTGATAAACCTCTAGCCAGGCTTCTCAAAAAGAAAAGTGAGAGGACCCAAATAGATAAAATCATGAATTATTACAACCAATCCCTCAGAAATACAAGCAATTATCAGGGAATACTATGAAAAATTGTATGCCAACAAACTGGACAACCTGGAAGAAATGGACAAATTCCTAAGCACCCACACACGTCCAAAACTCAAACAGGAAGAAATAGAAAACTTGAACACAGCCATAACCAGCGAAGAAATTGAATCAGGCATCAAAAATCTCCCAACAAATAAGAGTCCAGGACCAGATGGCTTCCAGGGAAATTCTACCAGACATTTAAAGCAGAGATAATACCTATCTTTCCCAAGCTGTTTCAAAAAATAGAAAGGGGAGGAAAACTTCCAGACTCATTCTATAAAGCCAGCATTACTTTGATTCCTAAACCAGACAGAGACCCAGCAAAAAAAGAGAACTACAGGCCAATACCCCTGATGAATATGGATGCAAAAATTCTCAATAAGATACTAGCAAATCAAATTGAACAGCATATAAGAATAATTATTCACCATGATCAAGTGGGATTCATTCTTGGACTGCAGGACTGGTTCAACATTCGCAAATCAATCAGTGTGATACATCACATTAATAAAAGGAAAAATAAGAACCATATGATCCTGTCAATCGATGCAGAAAAAGCATCTGACAAAATTCAGCATCCTTTCTTAATAAAAACCCTCGAGAACATCGGGATAGAAGGAACATACTTAAGCATCATAAAAGCCATTTATGAAAAGCCCAAAGCTAATATCCTCAATGGGGAAAAACAGCTTTCCCCCTGAGATCAGGAACACTACAGGGATGTTCACTCTCACCGCTGTTGTTTAACATAGTGTTGGAAGTGCTAGCATCAGCAATCCGACAACAAAAGGAAATCAAAGGCATCCAAATTGGCAAAGATGAAGTCAATCTTTCACTTTTTGCAGATGACATTATATTATACTTGGAAAACCTGATAGACTTCACCAAAAGTCTACTGGAACTGATACATGAATTCAGTAAAGTCGCAGGATACGAAATCAATGTACAGAAATCAGTTTCATTCTTATACAGTGATAATGAAGCAACAGAAAGACAAATAAAGAAACTGATCCCATTCACAATTGCACCAAGAAGCATAAAATACCTAGGAATAAACCTAACCAAAGACGTAAAAGATCTGTATGTTGAAAACTATAGAAAGCTTATGAAAGAAATTGAAGAAGATATGAAGAAATGGAAAAACATTCCGTGCTCATGGATTAGAAGAATAAATATTGTTAAAATGTCAATACTACCCAAAGCTATCTACACATTCAATGCAATCCTAATCAAAATTGCACCAGTATTCTTCTTGAAGCTAGAACAAGTAATCCTAAAATTTCTATGGAACCACAAAGACCCCAAATAGACAAAGTAATTTTGAAGAAGAAGACCAAAGCAGGAGGCATCACAATCCCAGACTTTAGCCTCTACTACAAAGCTGTCATCATCAAGACAGCATGGTATTGGCACAAAAACAGACACACAGACCAATGGAATAGAATAGAAACCCCAGAACTAGACCCACAAAAGTATGGCCAACTAATCTTTGACAAAGCAGGAAAGAATATCCAATGGAAAAAAGACAGTCTCTTTAACAAATGGTGCTGGGAGAACTGGACAGCAACATGCAGAAGAATGAAACTAGACCACTTTCTTACACCATTCACAAAAATAAAATGGATAAAGGACCTGAATGTGAGACAGGAAACCATGAAAACCGTAGAGGAGAAAGCAGGAAAAAACCTCTCTGACCTCAGCTACAGCAATTTCTTATGTGACACATCCCCAAAGGCAAGGGAATGAAAAGCAAAAATGAACTATTGGGACCTCATGAAGATAAAAGCTTCTGTACTGCAAAGGAAACAATCAACAAAACTAAAAGGCAACCAACAGATTGGGGAAAGATATTTGCAAATGACATATCGGACAAAGGGCTAGTATCCAAAAACTATAAAGAGCTCACCAAACTCCACACCCGAAAAACAAAGAATCCAGTGAAGAAATGGGCAGAAAACATGAATAGACACTTCTCTAAAGAAGACATCCGGATGGCCAACAGACACATGAAAAGATGCTCAACATCGCTTCTCATCAGGGAAATACAAATCAAAACCACACTCAGATATCACCTCACGCCAGTCAGAGTGGCTAAAATGAACAAATCAGGAGACTGTCGATGCTGGCGAGGATGTGGAGAAACGGGAACCCTCTTGCACTGTTGGTGGGAATGCAAACTGGTGCAGCCGCTCTGGAAAACAGTGTGGAGGTTCCTCAAAATATTAAAAATAGATCTACCTTATGACCCAGCAATAGCACTGCTAGGAATTTACCCAAGGGATATAGGAGTGCTGATGCATAGGGGCACTTGTACCCCAATGTTTATAGCAGCACTTTCAACTATAGCCAAATTATGGAAAGAGCCTAAATGTCCATCAGCTGATGAATGGATAAAGAAATTGTTTATATACAGAAGGGAATACTACGTGGCAAGGAGAAAGAATGAAATTTGGCTTTTTGTAGCAATGTGTATGGAACTGGAGAGTGTTATGCTAAGTGAAATCAGTCATACAGCAAAAGACAGATACCATTTGTTTTCACTCCTCTGTGGATCCTGAGAAATTTAACAGAAGACCATGGGGGCGGGGAACAAAAAAAAAAAGGTAGGGAGCCAAAACTCTTAAAAACTGAGAACAAACTGAGGGTTGATGGGGGTGGGAGGGAGGAGAGGGTGGGTGATGGGTATTGAGGAGGGCACCTGTTGGGATGAGCACTGGATGTTGTATGGAAACCAATTTGACAATAAATTTCATATTAAAAAAAAAAGTGCTTCCTAAGATATCAGAATAAATTTAACCAACTGCAAGCAATTCTCTATTGAGATTCAGTCATATGAAACCTATTTGATTATCTGAAGTTTCAATTCAGTGGAGGGGGAGAATTATATATTTTAAATATTATGCATTAGAATTTCAACTTGGGTATTAATATCAAATTCAGACTGCAGTGAATTTACATGTATGACTATATTATTGGGCCAGTACTAAGCACATTTCATGATTACCAGATATATCATTAAGGTTAGGTGTGTGTAATCATTTAAGTACCTCCCCCCCCCCCCCCGCCATAACACATGTGATATAGATGCATTTATTACTGGATAATTCTCGTCCTACTTCATGAGACTTTGAAATTTTCAAATCATTTCTAAAACACTTTCTCTGTGAATATACTTTAAAAAAAGGGACAATGATATAGATGCATTCTTTCTGAATTCACAAAATGTAAGGCATTGATTTTTATGAAAGTGTTGTAAGGCATTCAGGTATGATGCCCTGGAATGATGACTTTAATATACTTTGTACATAAGTTTTTTGTTTGTTTGTTTTTGTTTTTTTTATTACAAAGCACTATGGTAGACTCTTTGAAGACTCTTGACTGCTTTCTCATCTCAGCTAATTACTCTTTTATTTGGCATTAATTGTGGAGAGCAGCAGGCACATGGAGAGTAGCCATTTATCTTCCTTCCCCTCTAGGGCTAAGGCTTTCTTTTTGGAAAGAAACCAGGAAGAAGAGCCTGTCTTTCTTTGCAGGTGTCAATGGAAAGAAGGTCACATGTATTAAGACACATAGTTCTGTTGGCCTGGGGCCATCCTAGGTGATTAATCAATCTAGCAATGTTAAGCATTCAGGCAAATGGAACAAGAAAAAAGCTCTTTCTGTAGTAATTACCATTTTGGTTATCAAAAGGAAAGAGACATTGCAGTGATTGTTATTGAGATGAAGACGCACAATCTTTCTTAAAATGTTTTGTGATGTGGGCACAAGATGCCTGAGATCCTGAATTCGACAGTCCTCTGTCTCTTAACCACTAGTAGGTGTCCATGTAAAATGCAGTTGGCAGAACGGTACAGAATAATGGCAGAAAATAGTTTAACACATCACTAAGTACATATAGGACAGAGTCCTGAAAAGATTGTTCTGTCAAACTAACTTAACATTTTTACATTTCCTTTCTGAATTGTTCCCTCTGGGAGGGAGACTAGTAGTTGTGACATGGCAAGCTAATAATGGTGCAGCTCATTCATAGTTTGTTTTAACAATGAATAGTGTTTTCTCTGAATAAGCCTAAAAGGTACTACAGAGAAAGGTTTTAAAATCACCATGTGATCCTAACAGTATTGAGAATTTGCATGTGTCCCCTATCCTAGTGTATGTTTTTGAAAAGTCACTTCAAAAATTCCCAATAAAAATTGTATCTAAAAACGTAACCTCATTGTTGTAGCCGTGAGCAAAGACTTTAATTTGTAAGGTTGATGACAGCCAGTAAGAAGAAATGGTAGCCCCAAACCTTAGAAGAAATTGCTCGTCAGTAATTTATCCAAATGAAAATGACTTCTACCATGATACCATCCATTCAGGTTCTTAAACTAAATCATCATAGTTTTAAATCTCTAACATAATAAATGTATACTTTTTATTCTTTATCAAAAATTTTGTGAGGATAAGAATAGAAAGGAATAATATGGCCATAATGTACATTATAAAAAAGTTTGAGCTAACCAGGTAGACATAAACCATTATAGCTAATTCCTGATACTAAATTTTAAATTGTTGCTAGTATCTTCAGTGTTTTATGACACATTTTTATCTTTTTTGCAAGCAATTTTATTATTTTTATTTTTTAATATAACTTATTGTCAATATAACCCATTTTTAAATTACATCATAAGTCTGAAGATATAAAATTTATATTATAAATGTATACATATTAATATATAAAGACATAACATTCCAACGGTACGGTAACAATGCATACAGATGATAGAAAGATTGAAAGATAGATGGAGATACATATAAAGATACAGAGATACACAGTTACCTGAAAGAAAAATGCACACCTAATTCATACTTTAGCCCCACTGGATATAAGAGGTTTTAGAACATTATTGTTCGTAATTATTATTTTATGAATAGTATTGTTCATAAATGTTTATTGAATCATTAAATGAAATGTACATAAAAGATGACTTTTTGCAGAATTTGTGTAAATATTACTTCTGGCCTACTAGGAAGTACTAACCGATTCTAAAATTAGTAAGCAAGAAATAAATTATTATCAGTTTTGAAAAACTTAGAAATAACTCCTCAGGCTTCATTTGATCATTTGCTTGATTATTATGGATATGTGTGAATTTAGTGGTGATTTTATTTGCCCATTATACCATGATATGCTTTCCTAATAATTTCCCAGTTTATTTGATATAATTAATTATATCAATGCTTAACAATGTTTCTCAGAAAGCCTAATCACATTTAGATATCATCTGGGGAGATAGCATATTTAATCAATAATAACACCAATCATGCAAACAGTTCATGCATTATTATGCAAAATAGTCTTTCCTAAAGACATAATAAAGGTCAAAGTCTTTTCTGTTTTGTAGTAGTTATGAATTACAATCATCCATCTCAGATGTACAAATAACAAGTTCCACTCAATTATCTATTTGTAACCAAACTCAAGTTCTGTTTTGAGCCCCATTCCTTAACTTGGTGATAACTTAATCTGAGTCAGTTTGAAATCCCCTATAATAGCTCATACTAAGGTACACATCGAAAAGACCATCTTGTCCTTGGTCTTCGTCCACACATTTTAGTGAGCTATTGCTTTGCCTAGTTCCATGGTTCTGTTAGTTTTAGAAAAGAAGTCACAGAAATGTTTCTGCCCGTTTGATGTCATTGGCCTATAACACTGTGCCAGACACCCACTGGTATATATACCTGTGCAGTGACTGCATCACCTCTGGGTCTTGCCCTTAACTCCCACAACTACTCTGATAAAGTATAACTTAGGACCCTTCTGCTTCCATCTCCTTGCGCTGTTCATAAACTTCCTTCAAATCTTTCATCTGATCCTGAGAAATCTTTTTTATAGTCACAAAGAAAATTTGTTTTGCTCGTAAATTTTAATGTTCTGCTACCCGAGGACTATCCCTATATAATGCTGCAAACACCTCACTCATGGTGTCCTTAATGGGTTGAGATTTGGGAAAACACAGATCAAGAGACTACCAAGTAACTAATTCTTTTAACCATGTCTTCATTCTTTCCTATGGCACTCAATAAGGTATCAACCATCTGATGGAAATGAAAGGAAAGGGAAAGGGGAAACTCCGCAAGAAAAAAAGATATTTCAAAAATAATATAGTTCTGTCTACAGGGACTATATATCTTATTATTTTATAAGTATTTTACCTTAAGCAACTATGGTACTAATGGATTTAAGATGAGATTAAGAGGCTGAATACATTTAAATTCTGTTTATTCAAACTCTTATGTAAAAAATAAGTACCACAGTTAAAAATTATTAGCTTTTTCTTTTATTGAGAATGTTATATTATGCTGCAAACAAATTGTATACATTTAAAGAGCTAGAAGCTCAGAAGCAAATTGTAGAATTATAATAATTTTAAGTTCTGTAAGGTGTTTTGAAAGAGATTTGATTTTAGTATATTATTTTTCTGCCTTTAAAGAGTTAAGAAAAAATGGTAGAATCTTTCCTGACTAGAGGTAATTGATTAGGAAACTCAGGCGTTTTCGTTTTTAGTCTGTACCTCATCGGATTGCTTTTTGCCCTAAAAACAAGGAAAAAAAAAAGATCTACTTCACCGGATAGAAGCTAGCAGTAATCCTGGTTTTTATTTTTTCATTTAGAAGGATCTGTATGTAATTTAGAAATTCAGCCCCTTGAGAAGTCAATGCTATAACAAGAAAACCCTGACTCATCCAACACAGTGTTACAAATGGATTTGTGATGGCCCTACAGACACAATTTAAAAGTTTCCTTGGTGAAAACTGGAAACATTTTAAGTATGTAAAAATTGAAAAATGGCTAAATAATTTTATTTGTATTCACACAGTGGAATACTATATTGCTGTTTTTAATGATATAAGTAAATATATTAATGAATAGCGCTGAGTATACACATATAATAAGGTTAAATGCAAGTAGTAGGAAAAATTTTTTATGTACCAAATGAATATATAACTCCCCCTGCACAGATGATTGATAGAGTAAATGAGTATTGTGTGATGTCAACTCTATTAAAATAGAAAAGAAGATTGGAATAAAATATAGGTTAGTATAAAAAATAGGCAAACAGATTAGAATAAAATGTAATAGATTGTAGGTTTATGTTTGATTGTTTTTATTTATCTTTCTTCCATTTTCCATGTTTTCAATGATTATTCTTTCTTACCTTTAAAATATCAGCCAACATTTATGCTTTTTCTTGATTCTTCTTCTGTCAGAATTGTTAATGATTGAAAACAACCTTCAGACTTTGGAGAAACGAGTAGTAAGATAAGACACCATGATAACCTAAATGTTATATAAATTTTTGAATGACAAAGAAAAAAGTGAATAAATGGTGTTTTATATATATCTGTAGATATACTCTCCATTCATTTGGTTGCTATTATCTCTACTTCATAGATGAATAAGATGAAAAAGTTGACTTTTTCCAAAGGCAAAAGTCATATGTAGAAAAATGAAGATTTTACTTTGTCTTATTTGTATATTAGCCACTTTTATATAATTCTGTTTGTAAAACCCAGTTAAAATGTTGGTATCCTCAGGGGTGCCTGGGTGGCTCAGTGGGTTAAGCATTTGACTCTTGATTTTGGTTCAGGTCATGATCTCGGGGTTCATGAGTTCTAGCCCCTGACAGTGTGGATCCTGCTTGGGATTTTCTCTCTCTCCCCCTTTCTCTCTCTTCCCCTCCCCTGCTCATGTGCTCTCTTGTGCTCTCTCTCTCTCTCTCTCTCTCTCAAGATAAATAAATAAGCCTGATGTAAATGTTAGTATCCTCAGATTTTTATCTGTTGAAGTTGATTGATACTTTTTAAAAACAATTTTTTAATGTTTTTATTTATTTTTGAGACAGAGACAGCATGAGCAGGGGCAGAGAGAGGGGGAGACACAGAATCCGAAGCAGGCTCCAGGCTCTGAGCTGTCAGCACAGAGCCCAACGAGGAGCTCAAACTCATGGAGTGTGAGATCATGACCTGAGTTGAAGTCGGACGCTCAACCGACTGAACCACCCAGGCACCCCAATTGATACTTTAAACTGGGCCGCAAACTACATGTATTGTGATCACTTCCTACAGTGAGTAATAAAATATATTTAAATAAAATGGAATACTCCCTTTCTGTATACACGTATAAAAATAATGAAATTTCTGGGTGAGCAAAAATGATACTGCAGGAATTTGATAGAAATTATCCCATACTAATCTCTTTAAATTATACGTTTAAATTTATTCAGGTTTTAAATTTGATAGTTGCCAACTCATCCCAATTTTACATATAAGAAAATTGGACTTTCAATTAAATGCATTTTGGATTTTGTTTCTGAATTATTTATATTTAATTCATTTGAATGGATTCACAAGACAGTATCAATATATCAGTCCAAACCCATTTGGCTAAATGCTATTAAAATACATGTCTTCCCAACTAATACAGGCTGCACGGAATAACTGTATTCCAGGTGCTTGTCATAGTACCATCCTGAGTTAGCCTCTGGTCAAATAAAACTTTTCTAAAAAGCTTGGCCAAAATAAAAGTCAAGGAGGTTTGCTTGAGGAATGTCCATTCTTTTCATTCCTCTTAAATGTTCTCTAGGACTGAAATAGAGCCTCGGAAAGCGATCTCCCAGGAGTGTTACCTCTATGCCTTGCCACCACGCCATTCTATTCAAGTGAGCAGCTTGTGTTTGCATTTGTTTAAAGAGCAATACTCAGGTTAGATCTGCTTTTCAGGATTAATAGTAAGGCCTGAAAACGGGGTAAATTAAAATAGAGTTATCTGTCTTCAGTGAATAACTGAAATATGAAACAGTTAAGAGAATCTTTCTCCTGTGTGTCATTGAAGCTTTCCTCACTCAAATATAGTATGATCTTTAAGGGAAAAAAAAAATTGGCATGTTATTTTAGAATGAGCATATTTGGACTTTAAAAAAAGGCCCTATCTTGTTCATTATATGAGAGCATGTTCATAATTTATTTTGGGGCATATTTAAAAATCTGTTTGAGAAGAAAGCTGTTACAAATCACATATGAATGAGGCCATCTGCCGAGGATGCATATAATAATCTTGGAGAGTTATGGAATTTGATGACAGGTTTAAAAACAAAGACAACTTATAATCTTTTTTTTTTCTGATTCTAGTGATTCAAAATTATTGTGACATTCTTATTTTTTTTTCTCCTTCATCCTTCTTGAATATAGCCATAGCCTCATTCATGACTTTATTAAGTAATTATAAGAAGAATATAATCTTATCCAAATGAGTTACCCTGAATTACAGTGTGTTAGCAATCATGAGATAAAAATGTATGTGGGAACTCAGGCATTGAGTAAGCATTTATTGGATACCATTTCTCTTTAAAAGGTATCCTAAAATGAACACTCTTTTCTAACTTTAATAGACTTTGTTCAGACGTAAAAGATGTACAAAGTATGCATGAGAATTGACAGAAGTATTATTATCTCAAATTTTTAAGCAAATGGTTGAAGTGCAGACTGATTTTTAAGAAACTACTGGACATATCATAAGATACTTTTAATAACTAAAAAGTATCAATTTTCTTCTCTTATTTAAAAAAATTTTTTTAATGTTTATTCATTTTTGAGAGATGGAGAGAGACAGAGCATGAGTGTGGGAGGGGCAGAGAGAGATGGAAACACAGAATCTGAAGCAGGCTCCAGGCTCTGAGCTGTCAGCACAGAGCCGGATATGGGACTCAAACCCATAGACCGTGAGGTTATGACCTGAACCTAAGTCTGACACTTAACTGATTGAGCCACCCAGGTACCCCATCTTCTGGTATCATTTTTTAAAGTTTATTTATTTATTTTGATTGAGAGAGAGAGAAAGGGTACGTGCGAGAGAGGGGAAGAGAGAGAGGGAGAGGGAGAGAATCCCAAGCAGGCTCCACACTCAACGAGGAGCCTGATGCAGGGCTCAGTCTCAGGAACCGAGATCATGACCTGAGCTGATATTAAGAGTCGGGTGCTTATCCACCTGAGCCACTGAGGCACCCCTCTTCCATTAGCATTCTTCAAATGAAGGCATTTTAACTTTTTTTCCTATTCTGTGTATAATATTTTTAGTTCTTAGTAATATGTGCAGCTTATTCATGTTGGTTTATTGCCACATGCATTGACAATTTTAATCAAATAGTAACTTAAAAGACCTCATGCATTTACGATAGGCACTGCAGAAAGCAAGCACAAAGAGACGCAGCCCTGCCTGGTCATACGCCCTTGTTCAGCCAATCGGTGTTCATAAGATGATAGCCATATATCTGTCAAAATCCCAGTTTGGCTAACGTTAAAATACACAGCTCCCCAACTACTATGGGCTGTGCAGAATAACTGTACCCCAGGTGCTTGTCATAGTATAATCCCAAACTAGCCTCAGGTTGAATAAAGCTTTTCTAAAAAACTTGGCCAAAATAATTATCATGGAGGTTTGCTTGAGAAATGTCCTTTCTACTCATTCTTCTTGATCTTCTTAAATGTTCTCTAGGACTGAAGCAGAGCATCAGAGAGCCATCTCCCTGGACACTATTATGTTGCCTCTTACACCCCCTCACCATTTTGATTGCTTTTCATGAATTGGACTTTGTCGCCCTCCCACCAGCTTTTATTAAGGATATGTTAGGCAATATGATTATATATTGGGTCACTTGCCACTTCTGTGAGGATCCATTTCTAGTCTCATACTCACATTAGTTTGACTAAATAGTTTTAGCCAGTTATCATAAAGAAAAACTCCAGCTTTAGGAATGATTTGGTGGAAATAGTAAATTACTGTAATATCCTTTCAACTTTATCAGTAGAAACTATTTTAAGCTTCAGACTTGATTTTATACAACATTCTAAGAATATTTAATTTGACACACTATCTACTCAAGGATAGTTTTGAGATTAAAATATAATAAATTTTATTATTTAAAATAACACCTGTTCAAATAATTAGGATGACAGAATGGCCTTAAAAGTATCAAGAATTGGGGCGCCTGGGTGGCTCAGTCAGTTAAGCGTTGGACTTCGGCTCAGGTCCCGATCTCCTGGTCCATGGGTTTGTGCCCCACATCGGACTCTGTGCTGACAGCTCAGAGCCTGGAGCCTGCTTTGGATTCTGTGTCTCCCTCTCTGTCTCTGCCCTTACCCCACCTGCTCTCTGTTTCTCTGTCTCTTCTGTCAAATACAAATAAACATTAAAATAAATATAAAAAAAGTATCAAGCAGCATGCACAGATCTTACTGAAAGTTTTCCCAGGTATTCAGGGCCCGAGTGTTATGCTCAATTAAGAGAATAAAATAGGGCTAAGTGTAGCTAAGTGAGCAGGAGCCTTGGTAGCAAGCTTTGAAAACCAAAGCCAAAGCCAAACCACCACCACCAGCACCACAACAACAAAGCAGGTTTAAAGTAATAAGATGGGGCCTCAGTGCATGGTGAGGGATGCGCTTTTTGAAAACCTTGAAAACAAGGTTTTTACAGTAATGACGGTGTCTCTGGATTTACCTTCAAGAGCTCTGTACCTCGCTTGGCCCTTGGCCACAATGCTGATTTTATTTTCATTTATTTTTTTTCACGTGCACCTATTTTAGTACTTCTGTAACATACGTCCCATGTTTGAAACTGACATTACCATAAGAGAATTAAAGTCTATTTTGTACGAATTCAAGATAACACTTGTTAATAAGAGCCAGTGATTAAAGGAGTAAAACAAATAGAGTTCTGTGGAATCTTAGTATTTGAAAAGGGCACCGCAGAATTAAGTAATCCTCAGAAAGAGAAAGGAAATTTTCACCTTAGAAAACCAGCCTTTGATGTGGCATCATGTAGTGTTAGCATATTGATTGATTTCTTCACAAAATCACATTTTTATATTTGTTATAGCCATAATTATATAAATGATTATAAATGTTGAGAGATTATCAAAACAAAAAACAATATTTTTTCATATACCCAAATCCTGACAGAATACCGAGTGAAAATGAAATTGGCTTAATCTCAAGGTTTCAGTTTTTCTGATTTTATTTTTCCATTGCCTGCCAAAATATATTCACGTTTTAAAGTAGTCTATTCGGTCTAGGATGATAACATCTCCAGTGCTTTTTACAACTAGTGTGGTGAGATTACCTTGACTTTAAATGCAAACCTAAAAGAACACATCACCCAAATGCATTTGGAAAAGGATTCTTCTGAAATAAGGATTGATTGTGTCATTAGAATATTGCTCCTTCAGTTTTCTCTTTTGCCAAGACCTTATTCATACCTGCAATGTCATGCCACATTTCATTAACTTTAGTTGTTTTAAATAATTATATAATACATACATATATAAATATATACCCTTAAAAATTTGGGCGAAATGCACCAAAATATAGTTTTTAGTCAGATCTGTATCATTTATTGTAAGGTCTTATTATGTATTACTTAGCAAAATGTTAACATATGTAACATTTCTTTTTCCTAATTTCTAGGAAATCAAATAGAATCAAATAAAATGTGAAATAATTCTAATAAGCTAAACATGAGCTAGCATATTGCTGATATGAAATATATTTAATTCAATAATGTGAGAAGGAATATATAAGGATTTCTTTTGTTTTAAATCCTATGGTTTTATTTATTAGAAAGATAGGTTTAAAAACTGGGTCACCTGCTAATTACATCACACACATACACACACACATACACACACACACAGAGGAAGAATAAACCAAAAATTCAAAGAGTAGTTTTAAGGGGCTTGTGGGTGGCTCAGTCACTTAAGAGTACAGCTCGTGATCTTGGCTCAGGTCGTGATCTCAGGGTAGGTGAAATCAAGCATCATGTCAAGCTCTATGCTGACCATGTGGAGCCTGTTTGGGATTCTCTCTCCCCTCTCTCTCTGGCCCTCACCTGCTCGCACATATGCCTTATGCCTTATCTCTCTCAAAAGAACATTTTTTTTTTTTTTAAAAAAAACAGTTGTTTTAATTTTGCCTTAAAACTTGATTACAGGGGCGCCTGGGTGGCTCAGTCAGTTGAGTGCCTGACTTCAGCTCAGGTCATGATCCTACAGTTCATAGGTTCAAGTCCTGCGTCTGGCTCTGTGCTGATAGTGCAGAGCCTGGAGCCTGCTTCAGATTCCCTCTCTCTCTCTCTCTCAATCTCTCTCTCTCTCTCTCTCTCTCTGCCCCTCCCCCACTCAAGCTGTGTTTCTCTCTCTCAAAAAGTAAGCATTAAAAAAATTTGATTACATAAAATGAGTATATAAAATACATTAAGATTAGCAAATAATATTATCTTTAAAAGGTCAGAAGAGGGGCGCCTGGGTGGCGCAGTCAGTTAAGTGTCTGACTTCAGCCAGGTCACGATCTCACGGTCCGTGAGTTCGAGCCCCGTGTCAGGCTCTGGGCTGATGGCTCAGAGCCTAGAGCCTGTTTCCGATTCTGTGTCTCCCTCTCTCTCTGCCCCTCCCCCGTTCATGCTCTGTCTCTCTCTGTCCCAAAAATAAATAAACGTTGAAAAAAAAATTTTTTTAAGGTCAGAAGATCCCTAAGCCTGATGTAAATAAAGAATAACTATGGATAACCCCATTTAAAACCATGTTTTAAAAATGGTACTAAAAGTAAATCTACAGACTGTTATATAGATTATCAAGTCACTTTTACCTTACTGTTCCCCACAATGAATCAAGAAATAAAATAGAATAGATATGAATATGATTACTCTAATTTTGCTGGAAGAAAATTAAACTACAGAGAGATTAGCTTTTAAAATCCTCCTAGATAATAAAATTGTATCTTAAATTTTACTATTTCATTAATAATTTTTATTTAGCATCTGTTATGTATCACTATAAAGTGAAGGCATAGAGGTTAATTGTGGATCCTGACCTTGTGACATGCAGCCAATAAATATTTTGAAATTATATTTTAAATGCATAGATTGTTTCAGAATATTAGTAATATTAAAATGTGAGTAAAATATGTGTCCTTATTTATGGGAAGCTCTACATTGTGTACTATAACTTTTATAGTATATGTGCTGCCGAAGCGAGCACTAACTTTTATAAATATGTGTCTCAATACTAGATAGCCAGTCCAGTTTAATAATTACATAACATATATATATATGTATATATGTATATATGTATATATAGCTATACAATATAGTTGTATACAATTATACAATATATAATTATGTTTATAAAATATTTTTTATGTCTACAGAGAATGAACTTATTTTTTTCCTCTCTCTTCATGTATCTGCAGTCCCTATGAGCACATAACCAAAAACGTTCAAAAAATTTAATGCCAAACACAGAAATCACCATTACAATTTTAAAGATACAAAAGCCTGTAGTAATCACCCAGAATGGCCAGCGACACTAGAACTGCACAGAATCAGATAGAATGAGGCACAGGGGGTGCGCCCTTTGTGGCCCACAACTGCCACACTTCCATGCACCACCTCTGTCAGAACCCCCACACATCCTCCCAGGGCTCTTCTCTGGATCCAGACAGACACACAGACAGGTAAGTATGCCACAAATCAGATTCAGCTGCCCTGAATATATACTAAGTGTCACATGTCCCAGTTAAACTAAATAGTATATTTAATTTTTGCTTCCCTTTAAAAAAAAAAATCAAGCATTAATACCTTAAGTTTAAAATATTTCTTGAGCCTGGTACACAGAGTAAAGGGAATATTCTGGGACACATGTAGTACAGGTATAAGATAATTTATGGAAATGTAAGAAAGCAAAGTCCCATTTATTGAGAATCTGCTGTATTGCAGTCATTACTCCCTTTCTATATATAGTCATAATAAATTCACTGTTAAACTTGCTCCTCAGCCAAGCTTGCATGTTGTCTGGCTAACATTATTTCATGGTTCAGCCCAGATGTCACTTCCTCTGAAAAGGACTTGACTCTTGCTGTCCCCTGCTGTACATGAGTTGCATCTTCATTGTGTTTGCAGAGTGCTTTCCATTGACTTTTACTATAAGGATACTGAGATTATGTTTCTTAATTTCTTGTAGACCTTGGGCTCACTATAATAAGCAACTATGTTTTTATGTATTAGTAAAGGGCACCCAGTACAGTATCTAGTGAGAATATGTAGAATGATATACTAATTGAATGAACTGTTTGAGTATGATATCCCAGTATTTTCTCCAGGAATAAAATTTTTCATGATATATTCTATATATGCATCAATATACAAAGCATATAGAAAGCTCTTACTGTTCACTTACATCTTAACCAATTTTCCATTTTAAAAACTAGGAAAGAAGAAAGGGAAACATACTGGGCCTCATTCTACAGTAACTAGTTCACATAAAGTCTAACTATTTAATACTCTATGTGGAAAAAAAAAATAAGCCCACATGTAAGTGTTTCAAAATCTAATGTTATCCAAAGCAATATTCTAACATGGAACTTGAATTTAATTCTAGGGTTTCATTTCATTTATGGTTTTTTGTTAATGTTTATTTATGTATTTTTAGAGAGAGAGAGGGAGAGAGAGCACATGCATGCCAGCATGAGAGTAAGAGAGGGACAGAGAGAGAGAGAGGGAGAGAGAGAATCCCAAGCAGGCTCCACACTGTCAGTGCAGAGCTTGACTTGGGGCTCGATCCCAGAAACTGTGAGGTTGTGACCTGAGCAGATATCAAGAGTTGGACACTAAACTGACTGAGCCACCCAGGTGCCCCTCATTTATGTTTTTAAATGCTTAGACTCGTCACATAACGAAGAAACCATGTAATATACATCATAACTCACTGTTTTTAGGTATAAGTATGTATTTAATGACAGGTAAAACAATGGCTTGTAGTCAGTTATTCAGGCCACTTGAGAAAAATTCACAGCAGTTATTGCAAAGATGAGAGGGACAAAGCAAGAAATTAAGAATGCAATATATAAATAGAGTGCTCCGTTCATTTGTAAATAGAGACATATCTGCCAGTCTTTTTGAGATACATGTTGTTTAACCTCGTGGACTATTTGGCAGTGTTGCCTTTCGCTTCCTTGAAATTCTCATCTTTCTTCACGTGAGTTTACTAAACACTGCTGGTTTTCCTCTCCCTTTCTTGAGTGATCCTGTTTACTATGCTTTGCTGGTGTCTCTTGTCTAAACGGAGCTATTCTCAAAGAGTCTGGGCCCCTGTTATCTTCTTTTGCACATCACCTTTAGGAAATCCCACCTCTAACTCTGACTTAAGTGTCCTTTATATTCTTTAAAACCTAAATCCATGAGCTATGGCCTCATCTCTGAGATCTTCCACTTACTGGCTTTAGATATTGATCATGATGTGACTTCTAAGTTTTTACGCTTCAAGTTTCTTCTGTACAGTGAACATGATTGTAGAAATTGCCTCCTCGGATTGTCATGAGTAGCAAATGAGATACGTATATTCACTCCCAGGACCTGTTCCTCCTGCATTTTTAAATCTTTAGGTTCCCTGTAAATTAAGACAGTTTTTCTTGGCGATGTCAGTTCCCTCTTTGTGTTTCTTCTGTTGTCGCCCGTGTCACCTCTGCAAGCTTCTAACGTCTGCAGTGCAGTCCGCAGTCATTCCTTCAGGGTAAGCTTGTCCTCTTCAAATGCAAGCAGCCTAGGGAAGTTACAGGCTAAATGGGAATCTAGCTGACTGTTAAAAAGGGGAATTCTGTCTTTTAGTTCTACTTTTCAGCCAAGCACACTGTACACACTTCAAGCCTCAGAAGGCAGTGTTGATTTTTTCAAGCATACATTTCTTTATCAGATTCTTTCTCAGATGACAGATGCAATCATACCACTTTCTGACTCAGAAATCTTGATTTCACTCTGCTGAGCTTTTCAGGCAGTGAGAATCCAGCTGACTTCCCCATGTAGCAGTTCTGCCTCTGCCTCTCCTGTGTTCAAAGGGCTTCAGGATGCCATGCGTTCCTGGAAATACTGAGCCGACCTTGAGCAAGAGAGCACCATGGGCAGGTGTGAAAAGTAAGCATTCCATGTGTTTCTGGCAAGACCCTCTCCTTTTCTCTCTCCATCCCTCCCCGCTCACCCCTGACTCATCCCTGGTGTCACATTCTCACTCTCTAGGAAGCACTCGCAGATTTGAGGGGATGGAGAGAGTGATAACAAGAGTTGACTGGGGTGTCTTGGGCTCCTTGAGGTGATTAAGGTGTACAGACTGGATTGACTTCTGGGATTAGCTCCAGTGGACTTTCTAGTGGATGGTAGTGGGGAGGCTGCTGGAATCTGATTATTAGGCTCCACCAGTAAATCTCTCTTGTTTTTTGGCAGGAAATCAGTTGAACTTATACTCTTTGTCAAAATCTGGTTTATGTGGGCTGGTCTTTTCTTTCTGTTGTTATGTGTCCATTTAGCTAGAGTGTAGTTCTAAGATTACTAGTTAATTCATTGCAGCAATGAACAGGATAATGGTAATGTTTTTGCTGCCTAATATTTAATTATATTTTGCCATTTTGACTTTCTGTAATATCCAACCTTCCAGTGTCAGTCCCTCTTCACCACATCCCATCTCTTCACTGGCTCTAAAACCAGAAACAACACCACATGTGGAAGTGGAACCTACCTGAAATATCTATTCTTCCCTGAATTCTGTGAATCACTAATGACTCTTCAGGCTTACCAGGGCAACATCTACCAATATGCTGCCAACAATATAATGCTTAGCCAAAGAATGAGCTCTGAATATCCTGAATGTGTAATATACATTATTGGCCTGTTGTTGAGTACAAGACAGTGAAGCAAATGCATAGTATGTTATTTATGGAATTAAATAAACTACTTTAATTACTCCCTATTCCCTTGCACTGATATTCTGACTTCTGTTCGCATTGTTGTATTTGCAATATTTCTCTAATAATGGGCTCCTTAAGTAAATTGTAGTACATCCACAAAATTGGTTATTGCATCATCATTAAGAACTACAGTCTTGGGGCGCCTGGGTGGCTCAGTCGGTTAAGCATCCGACTTCGGCTCAAGTCATGATCTCGCGGTCCGTGAGTTCGAGCCCCGCATCGAGCTCTGTCTGACAGCTCAGAGCCTGGAGCCTGTTTCGGATTCTGTGTCTCCCTCTCTCTCTGACCCTCCCCCATTCATGCTCTGTCTCTCCCTGTCTCAAAAATAAATAAATGTTAAAAAAAAAAAAAAAAGAACTACAGTCTTAAAAAATATTTAAGGGCATCAGAATATTCATGGTAATGTTTGGTAATAGTTTCAAATGGTCCAAAAATTTTTCATTAACAGGTAGTCCTGTAAAAAATAAATTATATATGCATTTATTTATGTATATAAATATATAGTTTTAAATACAAATGGAGTTCAGGTTCAATACATGAGACTTGAACAGCTTGAAGAAATAACTAGCTTTATTTTATTTATTTATTTTTTTAAAAACATTTATTTATTTTTGAGACAGAGAGAGACAGAGCATGAATGGGGGAGGGTCAGAGAGAGAGGGAGACACAGAATCTGAAACAGGCTCCAGGCTCTGAGCCGTCAGCACAGAGCCTGATGCGGGGCTCGAACTCACGGACCGCGAGATCATGACCTGAGCTGAAGTTGGCTGCTTACCTGACTGAGCCACCCAGGTGCCCCAGAAATAACTAGCTTTAAAACAGATGCCTGTAGTCCTGCCCTGAATGTTGTCCTGAATGTTCTTGAATGTTTACTTAAATTACATTTTTCCCTGTTTTTTTAAAGTTTATTTATTTATTTTAAGAGAGAGAGTGTGTGTGCAAGTTGGGGAGGGGGAGAGAGGGAGAGAGAGATTCTTAATGCAGGGCTCAAACCCACAAACCTTGAGATCATGACCTGAGCTGAAATCAAGAGTCGGACATTTAACCAAATGAACCACCCAGGCGCTCCTTGAATTTTTTTTTCTTCTCCCTGCTGGTTTCAGCCTAGACTCTAGAACAGATCATTATGTTTCTTATATGAATCATAAATGAATGTATATGAATATATATTTATTGTATTTTTTGGTTCTTATATAATTATATTTGCCCTTCTAACAGCAAATACTATATATTTAGCAATTAAGATGGATGTCGTAGCAAATAAGTGACAAATATTACATGAATGAATTGAATAGCACTGCTTGAAAATCTTACTGAGATTTCTTGATATTGATTAGCTATTAAATGTGAAGTAAAAAGCTAAAAAGAATATTGAAATTTTTATGAACTCTTTATATTTTGGGTATATAAAAGTCATATTCTACTTTTTAAAAATTGGCCTCATTGTAGGGCCTTTACTCAATTTTTACTTAAAAGCTGAACTAGTGAAGGGAGTGTATACTGATGATTCACAACCTGCATTTGGCACAGATCAGTTTTGTTGGTTTGTTTGTTGGCTGGAAGATATAAAGGAGTGAGTTTGAAACAAGTTTCAAGTAATGATAGTATTCCATTTCTTTAGTTGAATCAGTGGTTCACGGGGGTTCATTGCAAACTTATTCTTTCTATCCCACCCATATTTCATAGATTATTTTTTCTCTAGGCAGTGTTTACTGGAAAGAATAAAAAGGGGGAAAGCACAATACTATATATAGTTCCAAAATATACAGAAGTAAAGAATATATTAAAAGTACACACATATTAAAACCATAACAAAAAACAAATATCTGACAACACAAAAGTTAAAACAGTGGTTGTTCTTAGAGTATATTGAATAGGATATTATAGCAAAAGTTGTTTTTAATGATACTGTCAGTGTCCTACTTCTTAAGTAGACAGAGAGTACATGGATGTTCAACCCTTTTCAAATTTCTTATTGTATATGTAGGTCACAAATTATTTTTGATGATTGTCTTTAACATTTCACCTTTAAAAAAAAAAAACAAACTTTACAGATAACCCATTTTTGCATGTCACACTGATAGAACCAAAGATAGTCCCTCTTTCTTTGGAATTCCAGTTAAGTGTACTTTGCCATGCAACTTAAGATCTGAAATAGACTATTAAAATTACTCTGCACACATACAAAGATTACTGGATAAAAATGGAAAACATCATCGCCCCTTGAATAACACTTGACTCACCCTGACTCTATCAGTTAGACTTTACTTAGAGAAACAGAACCATTAGGAAGCATAGAATCTGTAGAATAAGAGATTTGTTTCAGGGATTTGACCTTAAAACAGTTGTGGGAGCTGGGTAAGTGATTGCTGAAATAAATACTGGAGATTGAAAGACGAAGAGCAGGCAGAGGAAAGGAAGATGAATTTAAAATCGAGGTGAGCAGAGGAGTGCTTGTGTGGCTCAGTCTCCCCAGAGAGACGCTCGCGTGGCTCAGTCCGACTTAAGTTCAGGACATGATCTCTCAGTTCATGAGCTCGAGCCCTGCACTGGATTCTGTGCTGACAGCTCGGAGCCTGGAGCCTGCTTCAGATTCTGTGTCTCCCTCTCTATCTGTTCCTCCTCTGCTCACTTGCTCGTTCTCTCAAAAATAAAGATTAAAATAATTTTTTTTAATAAAATAAAATAGGGGTGAACAGGGACAAGCTAGAACGCATGAGGACAGGCCAGAACCCCTGTCTATTCTCACTGTCTCATCCTGAAAGCTAAAGAAGAAGCTGAAGAAGAATCCGGAGGGAAATAGAGCAGCTGCATGCCTGCCTGCTGTCCGAAGCCAAGCAGTAAGTGACATGTGTGAGCTACAACAGTCCCTGGTGACCCCGTCCCAACTTTCTGAGCTTGTAAAAAGCACTCATAGCTGCTGCTTGGCTGCTTGACTCCCCGTCTCACGCAGAATGTCTGTAGCACCGCATTATAATGGGAAACTAGGAAAGGTAATTTTTGTAAATAGAGTTTATCCTAGGCGGGTTTATGCCTTGCAAAATCAACACACTGATTCTTCCCTGCAAAAAGCGTTTCCAGTCCTGCACCGTGTTCTACTGCACTGTGGAAGGGCTTACCGCTTACCCAATCTTCCCAGCCACCTTGCTGCATTCTCCATCATCCCGGCAGTCTGGTGCAACCCCTCCCCTTCGTATACATGTCAAGCTCCCTAGTTGGTGGGATTCTGCTGTCTTTGAATATTATATCCACAGTGACCCTTAAATTTAAAAGTTGGGACTGGTTTTTGTTTATCCTGTAAACTGTTCTACAAATTTCATTCAACTGCAGTGTGCTTTAAATAATCTAACTTCCAAATGCATATAGCTGTGTAATCTTAACAAAATTCCTCTGTGATGAAGTGTGTTACAATCTTCAAAATTTGTTATAAAACTCAATTACTCATGGACTGTAGTGCTGACTGTTGACTAAGTTTGCCTTGAAAGGTATTTTTTTTTGCTTTGATGTAATAACTAACATCCAAAATAAATGTACACCTCTTATAATAGGGACAAAATAAAATACAAGTTTATAAAAGCAGAAGGATGAGAACTGGTTATAAAAAATGAACTTGTCACCATATAAAACACATGGCATATTTTTTAAACTGTTATTTTTTTATACTAGACATATAAATAACTATCAGCCTAGAATGTAGTGCACTAGAACACTTAATCACAAATAGAAATGACATGAATCCGAAGATGAGCCTTCTCTTTAAGCCTTCCTTTTTTGCTAGAGCTGAGTTCGCTAAAGCCAACACAGTAATTATGTATGATTACCCGTAAGTTTGCATCTTTGGTTACTAGTGAGAAAACAGCTGTGTCTTTGGAGTTGTCCTTTATATACACTACTGGGAGATCAGTTACCCTAATCCCTGTGACTGAACCCAAATCGGATAGATCTGTTAATCAAGCAGTAGTCGTAGTGAGCTCACTCTTCTTGCTTCCCTCTGTACAGATACAAAGATAGAGACAGGGAGGGAGAGAGAGAGGGAAAGGGAGGGAGGGATATGAAGGAAGGGAGGAAGGAAGGAAGACAGGCAGGCAATATAGGGAAATGAGCCTTGTGTGGTTCTTTTTTTTTTTTTTTTTTTTAAGTTTTTTTAATGTTTGTTTATTTTTGAGAGAGAGTGCAAGCAGGAGCGGGGCAGAGTGAGAATGAGACACAGAATCTAAAGCAGGCTCCAGGCTCTGAGCGGTCAGCCCAGAGCCCAATGCAGGACTCGAACTCATGAGCTATGACATCATTGCCTGAGCTGAAGCTGGATGCTCAACCGACTTTGCCACCCTGGTACCCAGTTGCCCCGCCCTGTGTTGTTTTTATCCATGCAAATCAATACACATATTTGCATAAATGTAAATATATACATATCTTTCTAAAAGGAAACTAAGCCCCCTATTTTCTTCAAGTTCTGTCAAAGCTGTGTTAATATAATAGAGAGGTATTTTAATTATGCATGTGTGTATTTATATATTATTTATTTAATGCTATTTAAAACATCAAACACTCAGATCACTTTCCTGGTTTAGAAAAATATACATGAATTATGATGAGAAAGTGACTAGAAAAATGATCCTGGTTTAGTCAAAGAAAAATGGACACAAAAAGAATGTCAAATGAGAATATGCAATTATAATCTAAATATAATTTTACTCCCTGGTGTAATACACATGATTTTAGTTGGCATGTTGCTATTTATGGAAATATCTGTTAATGTAGTTTACATTATATAGAAACTTACACTAGGAGCTTCAAATGAGTAAAATAGAGAGTTTGTGTGGGAATATGGGAGTGTGGGTTTTTATAGAAATAAACATCCACATAAAAGAAAAGATGAGTAGGGACATGAGCACTGATAAATTTCAACCCAGGCAGGACAACCCCAGTACAAGTTCTTAACAGCACCCAATATTCTGTTAGGTTTCATTATTGATTCTTACCCTTCAAAGTCAGAATTTCATTGAAAATTAATATTTAAAATTTAGCTTATTTGGTTTTTTCTTAGTTTTAATATGAATATTTATGTTCTAATACATTCTTTTTTAAAATTTTTTAATCTTTATTTTTCAGAAAGAGTAAGAGAGCAAAAGCAGGGAAGGGGCAGAGAGAGGGGGGGACAGAGGATCTGAAGCAGGGCTCTGTGCTGACAGCAGAGGAGCCCAAGTGGGGCTCAAACTCGCAAACTGCGAGGTCATGACCTGAGCCAAAGTCAGGTGCTTAACCAACTGAGCCATCCAGGTGCCCCTGTTCCAATACATTCCGATATGATTCTTATACCCACACAGAAAATAAATGGGGAGTAACCCCAATCAATCATTCACTTATGTATTTTGCATACGAGGTTTTGTTTCATTGATTGTAAGGGGAACAAAAATACTAAGGAAGCTATGCATTCTAGCCAAAAGCAGTATACTAAGAAGAAGAGCTGACACACATCTCATCCATTTTTAGGAGGGACAGAATAAGAATGGAAATATCAGAAATACCTCACTGCATACAAGTGCAGTCTCATGAATGATCAGATTTCTAATACCCTCATTGTGTAGTCTGGCAACTGATTGTGTAATCTGAAAAAAAACAGTGCATCAACTGTGAATTCAGTCCTTTTTTCTTTTACAGATAACAGAAATAAATTTAGAAATTTAAACAAAAAGTCCGATTTTCAGAATCTCAACTTGAACTGTAAGAATGTATGGGCTTTAGGTAAAAAAGAACAACTTAATCCAAGACTATAGGTGAGACTGATACCAGCGATAAAAGTCTCAGGTAACTTTGCTTCCCAGTTTTTGGACCTGTCAATGAGTAAATAGTGATTTCTTTCTTTTTTTTTTTAATATATGAAATTTATTGTCAAATTGGTTTCCATACAACACCCAATGCTCATCCCAAAAGATGCCCTCTTCAATACCCATCACCCACCCTCCCCTCCCTCCCACCCCCCATCAGCCCTCAGTTTGTTCTCAGTTTTTAAGAGTCTCTTATGCTTTGGTTCTCTCCCAGAGTAAATAGTAATTTCTAACCAGATTATTAGCATAATTTTCAGCTCAAAAAAATAACATTCTGAATAAACAAACACACAGAAACCTATGTAAAATTCTTATCGTTGACTCAAAAACTTAATAGTGGGCTGGAAACTCAAAGATATTAAATATCAGTTCCTGTGATCACTTGGTTTTCCTTCACAGAATTCTGAGTAGGGGGCACCTAATCTCTGCTTAAATACTTTCATCAATGGAAACTATCTGACCTTCCAAATTGGTAGGATTGGTCTTTTCATGAAAATTCACGTTAAGACGCAGCTGAGATTTCCCAGGTACAAAAACCAGTGCTGATGCATGGTTTGCGGCCATCACAGCTCTGCCATTTTAAGTCTAAGGCTGACTTTCAACCTGCCGCAGGTCTTATTATCATGCTTCAGAAATGATACTTAGAAAAATAAATAGGCAGGCCCGGAGTTCTGAGATTTTCCTTAATGGTATTGTTGCTATAGTTACAGCTGAAATGTTACATAAAGCAAATTGCTTATTGATGGAAAAATGCTGAGTAGCATAGCAGCATCCCTTTTCTGGGTTTTTATTGCCTTCATTTCCTACTTTCCTCTTAAGATTAATGGATTTGTGGAGCGTTGTTTTGAACAAGCCTGATGATTTGATGTTAAAATAAATGTATTTTATTAATATTGTACCAGCTGACAATTGGATATATTCTAGTATGTTGTGATCAACATGGAGTTGTTTTTTATTCGCTAATTGCTTATCAGAATTTTCCCTACTTGGATATGAATTTGTTATCCTGGTTATAAATGTTGAAACGCTGAATAAAAAGGTGATTGGTCTCATAGTATAGAGTCTTCTGAATTTATTGAATACATTTAATAATATGGCTAAAAACTTTTATTATGTTTTATACTATTATACTTACATAATACTGAAAATAAAATGTATTTTAAAAACATAGTAAAACAAATGGAAATGATCTGACAGGATCCATAATGATGACTTCTGTTTTAAAAAAAAAGGCTCCATAAGCATCTGTATTTTTCTGTATATTTTTCTATGTATTTTCTTGTATTTTCTATGCAAGAAACTCAATGATATAAATGCCTTTAGTATATATAAATATATATTACATAATATATAACATATATTCATTTTCTGATTGTCTTTCTTTCTAAGCAAATATTTAAAGATAAACCTGTAAGTCTTTTGATATTTAACCTTAAGGCAAAATATGAATAATCCTGTCTTTTGCAATTTACAGAAGGAGTTAATGCCATGTGTGGTAAAATCCTTTCAGGTGGTAAAAGTCATATATGGCAGTGATACTTTTTGCATTGAATTCTTGTATAATTTAGGCATCTTGCTTAATTTATCTCCAGTTTGCTACTGGACTAGAAGCATTATGAGTATTTAATGGTGTGGCTGTTGAGGAACTAGGAGGGCAGACGACATTTTATTTTGGACCTAGACATGTAATGTTTCTTAATTAAATCTCTGAATACAGTGATAACAAAAATCCTTGGGATTATTTTTGGTAAAGAATGCAAAAAAAAAAAAAGTGAACTATGGTTTTTGACATCTTATGTGATTGTAGAATATTTCCCAAATTATCATTTGTGAAGCCAGTTTTTCTAGTAACTGTGTTTGTATTTAATGATGATATGATAAGGACGATAACCCATGCTGTCCAAAATGAACTTTTTTGAAAATTCATTTTTACTCATTGTTAAAACTGATCAGTTTTGCTTTTCTCATGTCTGCTTTCGATTTTACCCTCACTACTGCTTTTTCTTATCCACTTTTAATAAATAAAATTTAAATTTGCATGTTTAAAGAAATATACAATTTTTTTGTTACAATAGTTTCCCCCCTTTTTAGTTCCTTACTGATATTATAACGTCCTCTGCTTGCAGAACTTGCTGGCATTCTAATTCTAGAACCAGCCCTAGCTGGTTCTAGGGCTGCAGAGAAAAGAGACACATGTATAAGGCTGCCAATTCAGCTTTTCTAATTGGTGAAAAAATACTCCTTTGTGATTCATGAATTATCAAATTCCTTATATTCTACGCAGATTCATTAGACAATCCTGTTAAAAGCATTATATGCTTTCCGTTTTCCATATAAATAGATATAAATAGAATAAATAGATACATAATAGATACATAAGTGGTAGTTATTTGACATGATAGTAACATCCGTTTCCAAAGTAACTTTGGTGACAAAATGTAAAGTCAAAAGAATTAGACCTGTCCTTATGATCTTATTTAAAATGCAAATCAGTAATGCAATTGAGACACCAAGTATAAAAATATCAGGTTTAACTGAATATGGATGGAAGTGTAAGCAAAACACAAATTTGAACTGGCCAGCCAGGCTTTCAGGATAAGATGGTTTTTCTTTTAGACTGACCCTATTATTGCCTTCCCTTTGCCTTTCAGATGGTGGTCGTGTGGGTTATCGCTGTTTATCAAACATTATTTTATTTATTTATTTTTTTTAAATTTTTTTTCAACATTTATTTATTTTTGGGACAGAGAGAGACAGAGCATGAACGGGGGAGGGGCAGAGAGAGAGGGAGACACAGAATCGGAAACAGGCTCCAGGCTCTGAGCCATCAGCCCAGAGCCTGACGCGGGGCTCGAACTCACAGACCGCGAGATCGTGACCTGGCTGAAGTCGGACGCTCAACCGACTGCGCCACCCAGGCGCCCCCAAACATTATTTTAAATTGGGAAAATGAAGCATTTTATGTGACATTATAGATTAAATAGGTTATACCTTTTATCCCATTACCTAAATTTCAAATATATGAAAATGAGTATACTACCTTGAAATAGTTATTTATTTTCTCAATACATTTTCTTTTTTTTTTATTTAAAAAAAAATTAATATTTATTTGCTTTCGAGAGAGAGACAGAGCGCTAGTGGGGGAGGGGCCGAGAAAGAGGGAGACAGAATCTGAAGGAGGTTCCAGGCTCCCAGCCATCAGCACAGAGCCTGGCGTGGGGCTCGAACTCACGAACCAGCCACAAGATCATGACCTGAGCCAAAGTCGGACACTTAACAGACTAAGCCACCCAGGTGTCCCACATTTTATTTTCATTTTAATTTCATTTATTTTCATTTTAACAAGAGCTGTATACCATTGCAGTATCAAAGTAAGAGATGATAACTTTGTAAAAACAATTTGTTCCAAAACCTCACATAAAATAACCACATTATTATAGTTGATAAAAATTTGCAACGTAATGCTACCTGTATTCCTGCTATATTAAAAACTTCCTAACTTATTTACATTAGGACAAGGCCTGATAGGAATGCTTAACACACACCTGCATTTGGTTTTTAGAATCCATGTGACAAAACAGCAGTGATGCAGCTATTTTTGTCTGCTTTTGTTTAAAAAGAAAATGTCAGGTTCTGAATGAAAATATTCTAAACTGTGGCTCAACTGAGTAATGGTTTTTAAAACCACAGCATGGATTAAGATTGATTTTCTGTAGGTATTATGGCACTGTTTTCTCTAGGGACTATTCAGCACAAGGGCTGGAGCTTTTTGTATTTGACATAAGGGATCAAATCAGTTTCTTTCTTAAGACTTTTATATAAAGTTATTATATAAAGAAGCCACAGTTCACTCTAGAGCTGCTTAGAACTGAAATTAAGAAGGGAATTGGTATTGGATGATCATACACACAAAAAGCAAATGAACCCATAATGCATACTGATGTTTTATCGACAGCATCTTATAAAAAGTAAATAACTGACTTTTGTCTTTACTCTTTAGATAAGCAAATAAGAATTATAATAGCTAACAGATTGCAAAACACTAATTTTTATTAAGCATCATTATTTAGATATCTAAAAAATTGGAAGCTGAAATAAGAAATAAAACTTAGATACCTGATAATATTCTAGAACAGTAAGTGATTTCTGTCTCTGAATAATTTAAGTAATGTAACTAGAAAGAGTGATCCAATATGAAAAGCAGTTTGAAATTGAACTTCTCAAAAAAACAGTGCAGCATATGAATGCAGTACTCTTTGTGTGACTTCCAACTGTAGTCTTTACAAAATAGGTATTCATTAAATGTAACCATTATAATCTACATATATAGTCTTTATTTCTTACATTATAATAGCTATAAGGTAAGAAAAAGTGCAACATACATCAATAGGACAGAAGTTCTGCAATATTATTAGTCTCACATAATCAGTCTCCCATGCCATCATTTGTATGTGTTAAGAGAGAGTGATTATCAGAATTGAGCTTGCAAAAGAATCAATCAAGAATTAACCAGTGATTGAAAAGGCAGATCTTTGTCCCAGTCCAGGATCCTGTTAAAACAATTTTAGCAATTCTTAGGAGTTTGCATGTCTTATGACCATCTCAGTTGATTGGTGCAGGTGGCCTATGGATTACACTGAGGAGCAGAAACATAGCAAACTGTTTGACTCAGCGATTCAAAAAACCCTGGGGGATAAGATATCAGACCGCTTGAGCCAGTGATTGCATTTTGCTCAGTTGCATAAGAAATGTGAATATTATTAAGAATGAAATTATTTTTTAGTCCTAAAGCAGATAGAGAATTATGCACAGGTGACTCTTGAAAACTTTCATGTACCTTGTGAAGTTTTACTCTCGTCGATAGAGGCACATTTGACCCACATCCAGAGATAGGAGATTATACATTAAATCCTAAAAGAGCTCTTGATTAATTGTAGTTAAAAGAAAATGACCATACAATTTAATAGTTTTGTGTAAACATATGATAGAAATACTAATTTTAAAGCCACCAAGCTCAAAAATACGGTGTTTGGAACAAATGTAGATTTTTCACCAAAAAAAATGTATGTGTATATATATATATATATATATATATATATATATATATTCATTCCGTGGCTCCATCTTTAGTGCCATATATATATTATATATTATATATATTACATATATATAATATATATTATATATATTATATATTATATATGTGTATATATACACGTGTATATATACACATATATATGTAATATATATATATAATATATATAATATATTACATATATATATTACATATATATAATATATATATATTCTTTCTTATGGTGAAGAGAATGAATTGCCAATCTCTAATATGGAAAATAATATGAGGAAAATATTCCTCATATTTTTAGATTATAAATAGTCTTTTTGCAGTCTTCCCTAGAAGTCACTATTTCATTGGTTTGGAAAACAATCTACTTTCTCCCTGTACAGAAAAGCAACTAGAAATCACCAGATGTTAACCTTGGTATATGCAACCGAAGCGGTGCGTTATAATATAGTTAATCTATTCATTGCTGTTTCATTTGCAGGTTCAAGAATGGCTTTGTTTAAATTGCCAAACCCAGAGAGCAATATCAGGACAGCTTGGAGATATGGGCAAAATGCCACCTACACCTTCAGCACCAAAAGCCTCCCCTATGCCTGTCTCTCCAGAACAACCATCTCAGAAAACAGCAATGCCTACTCAAGTAAAAGTGAAAAAGAAGGAACAAGAAGTAAAAACAGAAGCTGAACAAATCATTCCAGAAAAAGTGAAAGAGATACCATCAGTGGAAAAGATTGTCCCGAAGGGGACCACAGACCACAAACAAGAGAGTAAACTAGAGAAAACTTCAGCCCCTGAAGACAAAAAGCCACTCCCAGAAGAAAAAAAGCCCCCTCTTGAAGAAAAAAAGCCACCCACTGAAGACAAAAAGTTACCTCCAGGAACAAAAACAGCTCTGGAGGAGGAACAGAAACAAGACTTAGCTAAAACTCAAGTACCAACTGCTGAGGAAAAGCCTGAAGGCAGAGTGACTCCACAGGTTGTACAAGAGAAGCTACCACAGACCAAGATGGAAGACAAACCCTCTGGCCCACCTCCAAGTTTGTCAAAGGAAGATGATGAGGTGCCTCAAAAAATTAAAGACCAGCCACAGGCAGCACGCCCGGCAAAGCCTGATCAGGTGGAACCTGGGAAAGAAAAAACAGTAAGTTATGTTTTCCTATCTTTGCACTCTGTTAGGTATATAAAACTTACAGATTTTTACCAAAGTACACAGAGTGCTTACTGCTAATTATGGAAGTGAAAACCTTCAGTTAAAAGCACTTTCAGAAAAGTGTAACAATTGTCGAAATGAACAAATTTGGCATTCTGACAGCTTAATCTAATTTAAATAAAGCAGAGATAGCAGATTGATTTTTCTAGCTTTTATGCATATCTAATAATTTACCAAAATTCTTTAGGGTGATAAAAATAGTTTCTTACAACTTTAAGGTTCTTCTTCTCTCCGCTATGAACATAAAATCAGTATCTACCTTTAACATAAAATAATATGTGTCTTAAGTTTCTATTTAGTTAGTCACTTGGTTAAGCAAAAGTCAACAAGTTCCTTTTCACTTGAAAGCCTCTTAAGGTATGATCAGCCATTGAAAGGTCTAAATAATTGTGGTTGCAAAAAAAAAAAAAAAGTGTGACTAAAATTTAGGACAAAAGTCATTTTCTGTAAAAGTTAATTGTAGTATTTAACATGATTTTTATATGATGTACTCTACTTGTTTAATATTGAAGGATTATTTATAATCCAGGCATAATCTGGAATAATATATATATATTTTTTTCTTTAGTGCAAACTTTTAAGGGTATCTACCCATCTTAACCACTATCTGCCCAAGCAGCAGTGTTATTTTTCGAAGAATTCTGATTGTTTGAGAGCTACACCAGGTCTTACATCATATTTGGTTAATTAATTTTAATTCACAGATAACAATGACTTGAAGGAAAATGAAATGATTTATTAATATTAAAAGTTAATATTAGGGCTCTAATTAGAATCTGTAGTGCATCCCAACTCTTAGTTGCTTTTTTGGTCATTTACAGTTTTAACACTTGGTTTAGTAACCGATCTCTGATATATGATATACCAGATAAATAAAATACATCATCTCATATATATCACATATATCATATATATAAAATATGATACATCACTTGTAATATGATGCATCACTCACAGATAATTCATCATTGGTCTCCCCTCATAACATAAATGAGTTTATCAGAGTCAGAAAGAGCAGGTACCTGTATATTCTTCATTCTATTCTGGGATATAGTATCACCATCACCACCCATTACTGCTTGTAGCCTACCACTTTGCACAACCTGATGACTTTTACCATTTCTCCCTTTGTAAAACGGCCCTTGGCTTTCATAACCCTTCCCTTTTTGTTCTCTTTTGGTCTTTCTGATCATAATTTATGAGTTCTACGTTGACTCCCTGTATCACTTTCTTTCCTCATTTCTGTAAGAGGAGGTTTTCTTTGTCTTTTGCTTCATTTTTGTTTTGGGTATTGTCTTCTTTGTTCTTAGGAGAGCCCCATGAACAATTGTTATGTCTACCTGTGCACCTTCTTCCCCTCTTTTGATTATCAGATCTGCAGTTTCAAATACTCAGTAGATGTTCCACTTCAAAGCCTCACTGTAAACTGGAACTCAGTATGTTGGAATTTTATCTACACTCTCTAGAGGCTTTTTCTGCTCCTGACTTTCTGTTTCTGGTAATGGCAGCATCATTCACCTGCCTCTACCTTCCTGGTCACTACCCTTCTGAGAGATCTGAGGCTTCTTCTTACTGCCTGCCCTTTGCTCTCGGCATCCAATTCATCACATTCCTGTCTGTTAGTTCCTATTCCTGAGCACACTCTTAATTATGGCCTTCATGACCTTTCATCAGTGATTTGAGTAATCTAATTACTGGTCACTGTGCCTTCTCTTTCTCCTTTCCTCCATATATAATTGTCAGATAATTATTTTGTAGGGTGCACGTAATTTCACTCTATCACTCAGATATTGCTAATGCTTCTCCATTGCTTGCTAAATAGAATCTAAACGAGAAATATCCAGATATTTTGTTAATGCACTTTTTATTTTACACCTTTATCACTTCCTTTTTGTTGTGTCTTTTTATCACTACTTTTAATATTATTTTATAACCTTAATGTGTGTTACTTATTTGTAAATTAAATGTGTACAGTGATTTATTAATATATTATGGACAGTATAAAACAGTCACAAAAATATAAAATAAAATGAAATAGACTATAATTGTTTTCATTATAATTATTTAAATAAAGTTACATTTGATCACAATAAAATATGATTAATAATAGTACTTTAGAGAGAACATGGATTGCGCTTCAGTATTTTTGAAAATCTTGGTCTGTAATTTTATGATAGAGTTATCTTAAATTCAGCTTCTAAGTTAAGCTTATTTTGATATTTTTATATTTAGTTCTAATGACTATCCATAACAAGAAAGATAATCCACAAAGATATGTCAGAATTGGAAGAAGCGGATCAGAGTTTGTACTTCCCAAATCTTGCTACCTATTCTCTAAGTTTGAAACTGAAAATAATTTTTTAATTGTGGAAATTCCACAGGAGACCAATAGTTATTTGTTCTTGTTCTGTCAGAAAATACAGTATTTAAAATACACACACACACACACACACACACACACACACACACACACACATGAATGAATTGCTTTAAAATCCACTGGGGTTCTTCATCTGGAAGGGTTAGAAACAGATGAAAATATTCTGTTTAAAATGTATTAAATGAGCAGATACGACAGCTTTTAAAAATGACATATGTTATTTTATATAGCATAATCACATGGTTTCCACATATCTCTTTTCAAAGGACTGTTTTCACACCATAATTTTGTTCAAGAACAGCTAGTGTTTGTTTTTTCTAAGTACTTAATAAGTACCATGTTGCTGATAACCAGAGTTTACTTTCTCCTATATACTTTTTTCCCCTCCGTCATTCCATTTACTTTATAGCATCTAGTAAGTGGTATATTACTGATAACCACTTGTCATCACCAAAAAGTTGAACAAACTTGGGATAATCCTATTTTTGTCAAAAAAGATCCATCTTCATATTCTACAACTTTTTAAATTAATTCCCTATTATATAATCAGTAAACCTCTGTGATTTAAATAACTTTAGAGTTATTCTCTATCTCAGTACAAAATATACAAAATATATATTCTTCAAAATATAAAGGTCTCATCAGTATACAAAACATATGTCACATCTGTAAAATCCAGAGGTCTTCTGTCCAAATCTGACCTACTTATAACAGATGTAGTAAATGAATTTCACAGGTATACAGCGATCTCTGTATTCTTACCCTTTTTAAAAGAATAATTCCAATCAAAGAAAAAGCCACTCTTCAGTAGCTAATATACAGTTTTTTCATAAAAAAATAAATATATATACCTTAAACCATTCAATGTTGTGAGGCTTACTTCTTTGGCATAGTTTTCCTTATTGGCTTACAGTAGTACTTTAAGTATTTTATTATTAAAGCAGAAATAGTAAATATTATAAACTGAACATATTAGAAATATCTACACTTTAATTCTGTTATTACCAAAAGTTTTGCTACTTACTTTGTTCTAAAAATTTCTCTCAAACCTTCCTGTTATTTCTGTAGTCTTTCCAACAATATTGGCTGACAAGAAATATAGTTTATTTTATCACCATATCATTTCATACACACTACCGAATCCAATTTTATCCAAATGATGTGTAGCTTTTTTTTCTTTTATTATGAAATAAGAAAAATCAAAAGCTTCTAAATGTTTATTATGTAATTTATTGAAAGTTGGTAAAGTACTGGAATATTTATTTTCAGAAAATTTTAGAGGTCTGTGTTGATGCCACAATATCACTTGCTGTTGTGCTAAAGTTTACGTTGTGTTTAGGTAAGATGTGCTGTTAGCAATGAGAGATGTCAATACAGATGTCAAATAGGTTTCCTGATAATGTCGGGCATTTTTGGCTGGGTCCCATCTGATTTAACTTGGTCATCATTACTTTTTTCTTGTAATGTTGCTGATGAAAAGTTTGTAATGATATGAAGCGTGTCAGTGTTTGTGTCTTTCTTACATTATTATTATCTTTGTGACGTGATTTTTTGTTTTGCCACAATCTTTTGTCTACCACTTACCTATTCTAAGAAAACAGGTATAATTGCTAGTAGCAAATAAAAGCCAGAGATCTGCCTAACTGAATAATAAGCCTCAGTCTAAAGATGGTTGAATGAAGTGACTACCTCACTATAACTTCTCCTTAGAGTGTGACTCTCAGTTTTCTCCCAGGATTTTTCACAAAACAGATGACCAACTCACATAAGGAGTAAAAGAATATTAGCATCAATCCACTTACTAAATATTAGGAGAATATTTTTATATCAGTGTATAAAAATATATCTTCACATGTACTTCTTGTAGCCATTAGATGATTTTGCAGGCCTGTCCAGGCTTCTGCACCCCACAGCCAGGACTCCTATGTAAATAACTCAGTTTGGCTTTCTCAGCCCTGTGGAATTTGGCTCCAGTATAACTTGTAAGCAACGCCTGATATTCCCACAAGTGATACGTAGAACAACAGCCAAATAAATACGCCCTTATGTAATTCCTGAAGGTAGTTTGACCTTTCTGCCCTCTTCACCTGTACTCAGTTCTTCTTTGTGCATAAATGCTGCACCCCTCCATCATCCCAACTGACAACCTCCCACTTGGATCTCTGGGCCACTTTTCTCCCTTGTGGCTGGTGCTTCTGCTGCTCAACACCCTATGTTGACTGGTTTTAAATTTGTTTTTGTTTGAAATCAAAATAATACTCTTAATTTATCTCTTACAATATTCTTGGCACTATGTCAAGTATTTTCTTGATCATTTCATCCACACAACAATGAATGAGGTAAATATTATATGCTTTTTAAGTTGAAAGAAACTAAATTCCTGTGCTCAGGATCACATGGCTGGGGATTCAGCAAAGCTAAGATTGTAGTCCAGTTCTGATTATAAAATCATGGCATTGAACACTACACATAATTCTTTCCTGTGACACTTGTACCATACTGACTTTACATGATTATAATTATTCTTCTCTCTAAGCAGCTTCCACTATACCCTAAATACTTTATGTAGTTGTTTACTTTCTTATATATTTATGTTATTTTAGTTATTCACTTGTCATTTGTGTCATTCATATTATCACAGCATATTGTTTACATTTCTCTGTGGCCACACCTTTTTGTCTCTGTTTATTCCTCTCTCACAAAATGTGTTTGTCGAAAGGGATTAAAATGTATCCCCAAGTAGAATAAATAATTTGAAAGATACATCCTTCTTTACTTTTTTTAGTTTAATGTTTTAAAATTTCACATTACTACAGAGTTCTCTTTTTTTTATCTATATACTTAAACAATATTGCTTGTCTGCATTTGATATATTACACTGAAACACTATATAGTTCTCCAGATAAAAATCGAAATTTGAATGCCCGTTAGCGTAAACTTTTTTTTTTTTTTTTTGGTTAAAATGACCAAGGGGTTAATATTCAAGTTAAATATAAGGCATTGTATATCATGGCAGAATAATCGGGATGAAAAATAATGAGGTTTTCTGTAGTGAAAAGGATTTTCATGTAGGTGAGACTATTTGATTTTTCTGTCCAGTCCCAATGAATTTTATGGACTTAATCTTGTTCAGAATTTTTGGAACATTCAGACTAGTAATCCATTTTGACCCTAACATTGTATAAATGATTAAAGATCATTCATTTGTTGTCTTACTTGGCCCATTGAAATAAATGGCTTGGGAAAATTAACCAATATTGTATCCTTTCTTTGTCCAGTCTTAAGTTTAACCAAGAATTCAGGTGGTAACTACAGTAATGTTCAAAAAACTTCCATTTACCTTCAGTATGAAAGGCTAACCATTTCAGTATTTGTGAAAGGGCAGAACTAAGTTCGGCAGTACAGTGTGTCTTTGTACCTTCTCCATCACTAGAGAAGGCTTCAAGATATGATACCATCAGAAGAGTTTCACCTGGGGATTAGTTCATCACTGCCTGTCTCTGACTGGTCTCTAGGTCAACAAATGGCAGTGGAATATTGGAAGGAAAAGGAATTCTCCACTCTCTGTTTTGGGTTAGTAAGTAAACAAGTAAATGAATCTTAGCCTCTGAAAGTTTTGCGTAATTGTTTCATATACACAGACTTAGAAACACTCAAGTCTCTAGTACCATAATTCTATACATGGGAAAAGTCCAATAATAATAACAGTAAAAGTAAGTGAAATGGAATCTAATGCTAAATGTACTTAGAAAAATGCATGGAAAATGTGTTCCTCGGGGGAACTGAAAAATGACATTGCTATTAAAAAAAAAAAAGGTGTGCTTAAATTATGTTTGTTTCCACTCACTGCCTCCATCTAAGATGACAAAATTCTCACATAAAAGGTAGATGCCTGGAGTTTTCTTCTTAATTTAATTTCAGAGGTCATTCTAGATTGTATTACATGTAAAAAATGAAATGGGTAATTAATTTCAACTTCTGATTATTCAAATGAAGAAAATAATGCATAAGTAATAAACCACCGTGATGTTTATGCACATAAATGCATATGTGTGTTATATATAATACATACGAAATTTAGAAAGAACTGTTTGGATCTATTTATTAAGTTTGAATATATTATCACAAGTAACATAATATTCTTCTCAAAAATAAGTATGTAACGACACATTTTTGAAGCAATTAGAAGAAAACTCCCAATCTTTTAGTCCTAGGGACTTAAAACTTGGAAGAAAATAAGCCAAATTATGACTCCCTCACATAAATACTTTGATCATATTCCTCTTAAGTTACAGTACTTCAGACATCCATTTGAAGATGGAATAGAGAAAACCAAACCCAACTTATACAGCATGTTTTATGTTCTTCTTAGTTCCATCTACTCTTTCTGATTTGATCACATTATTCCCTTGTCTAAAAAAAAAAAAAAAAAAAAAAATAAAAAAAAGGTTATCCAGGAAGCAAGGGTTTTGCAGTGTATATTAGCTGTGTAGCCCAGTTAACCTGTGTGAGTACGAATTTCACTCATACCCCCACTCACATACCTCCCAGAGAAAAGTAGATAGCCATAGAGGGGATCACTGCTTGGACAGATGAGTGCCTCAGTGTGCCCCTCTCTGTACATGAAGTAAAACTTCTTTTCTTTTTTTGTTTCTGTTTTTAGCAGCAGTGAGTGAAAAGATGAATGGATAGGTGCCTTAAAGAGCCAAAGGGCCTGGTTGGTATGTGATCTGAGATTTAACCAGCTAACCGTGTAGTGAAGAAGATCACTCGCCTCCACCAGAAGACTTTGGTATGCGAGTTAGTAGAAGAGTTGACATTAGGACTTTTTTTCACTGTACCATGGTACAATAAATACATGAGAAACTGTCTCTTCTGAAAAATTCAGACCAATGCCCTTTGGTCACCTAACTTGATTTTCTTATTAAACACTCCAAACATTTTATCTTAGACCCACAAGCATATAGAGCAAAATCTTTGCAGCCTTTTACCACCTGATAATATGGAGAGTAACAGTCATTTAGAGAGGAAAATCATCACAGCATCATCATAGGTAAATGATGATTGAATCCTCTGCAGAATGTGGAGGAAAGAGACTGGGAGAGCAACAGGAGGGAGAAATGGGTAGAACATGGTACTAAGGAAAGAAAGAAAGCTTGAGGACATGGAGATAGGCCACATAAGGAGATTGCAGGATGGGTATTTTGATATTTATGTGTGTTAGTCCCCTGTCTAATGTATCTTAATTCTCTTTGTTACATTATATGTCTGGTCCTAATCTTATTTTTATAAAACGTAGAATCTGCAGAATCCCTTGTATAAAACTCTAATTTCTCTTTTATTATACTCAAAAGAATTGTTATATATAACAATGGTTACCTTTCCTCCATATATGGATACTGTATTACATTGTTGTTTTATAACCTACGCAGATGCAAAATAAAGAATATAAATGTCACTATCACAATTTGATTCTGAAAGATCTTTTTTTTTTTACCTTTTTTTTTTTTTCTTTTTCCACAAGGAGCTTAGTTACCCCACCTCTCTGGTTATGGTGTTTACTATGATTTAGTGAAGAGTGGGAAGGCAGATAAAGAAAGACATAGGAAGCATATTGGACTCAAAGAAATTGTGTTCATCAATGTGTAGGATATAAGGAGGTAGAAACATCCCTCCCCTTGGACCATCTAGAAGGATTATTAGAAGTCTGCTTCACCTGTGCTGACCTCTTTAACCTGTAGCTCTTAAGATAAAGGAACCAATATTAGTTGGGTGCTCATGAGCCCTACTACTAACTAAAGTCTTGGAATTGTTGATAAGTAACTTTTTCCTGGGAAGACATCTGAAATGACCTGGAAAGTTAATTCATGGTAAACCAAAGAGTACTTACTGCTTTTTGCACTAGAGTTGTGAATAATAGGTCACCGTTTTTTTGATTTTTTTTAAGTTTATTTATATTATTAGAGAAAATGAGCAGGAGAGAAGCAGAGAGAGAGAGGGAGAGCGAGACAGAATCCCAAGCATGTTCATTGCTGTCAGCACAGAGCCTGATGTGGGGGCTCGAACTCACAAGTTGTGAGATCATGATGTGAGCCAAAATCAAGAGGGGCTTAACTGACTAAGCCCCTATCACTGTCTTTTTGAATTTGAGTTACATCGTGTTGTAAATTTGGCCAAAGAATTTTGCCACATAATGTCTTCAAAATACGTTTCTAACCATACCTAGTAACAATATAGGTATTGAGAGGAACATGAGTGGAAAATGAATATCAAACCAACAGCTTTTATATTTGAGAACTCTACAGCTAAAAGAAGCAGAAAGACAAGGAGGTGGAGAAGGAGAGGAAGAAGGAGGAGAGAAGGAAGGAGAGGAGAGAAAGCAGGAAGAAAGTTTCTTTCATGTTTGTTGTTTGTTGTTCAACCTGACGTGTGATCATGGGAGGAGCCCATGCTTACAAACCCACTGAAAATATTCAGATAGTTAGTTCAAGGCACAGACTTAGTGGAATTGAGGTGGCCTCAGAGGCCAGGGTCAAACAGAGCATGTCCTCCTGTGGTTTGTTTTCTGACCTCTTCATTCCATAGGGCTGTGGGGGTTATTTTAACACTCTAAGCATGAAAACTCACTGGATCAGTTGAGTTCCATTTTGCTCATAGGTAATTTTAATTTCGACTTCTACAAAAAGCCTCTGTGCTTAGTCTTTTCATTTAAGGCTACTCTGATTCTGGAACCAAATCACTGGCATGGCCTCATCACAGCCCAAGGAAAGCAGCAGGTCGAGGCTGTGATTTGTCTGCTTAGTGTCGCAGCTCCTTGGAAAGCCCACGATCCCATTTAGAAAATGTAATTATTGAACTGGTTGAAAGGAGCTGACTTTGACATGGTGTAAAGGTAAAAGTCCAATGTATTTGCAAAGTCAGAAGGCATTTGTAAGTGATATTTATTAAATATCTTTGAGGTGTGATGCTGAAAATAAATGAGATTAGCAACACTATAAAAATAATAGCTGGATATTTCTCTTGAGGTAAAGCCATGAGTCAGTAATTATTGCATAACTTTTTCAAAGTTTATAGTTTCTAAACATTCACTTCAAATGATAGACAATTATAATAACAATACCAAGTAAATATAGAGTCTTCACATCTTTAAATTATTTTTTATTTACACATCTTTTATTATTTTTTGATGTTTATTTATTTTTGAGAGAGAGACAGAACACGAGTTGGGGGAGGGGGAGAGCAGAGAGAGAGGGAAGCACAGAATCCGAAGCAGGCTCCAGGCTCTGAGCTCTCAGTACAGATCCTAATGCAGGGCTTGAACCCACAGACTGTGAGATCATGACCTGAGCTGAAGTTAGACGCCCAACCAACTGGGCCAACTAGGTGCCCCTAAAGTGTCTTTTAAAAGTAGTGCCTTATTGGAGTCTATTTCAAAAATAAATCTCCTCTGATAGTTGAGATGGATAACATTACAGTCATATTACCTACATATTTCTGTTAAGGAAATTTTCCATCATCTCTTAAAACTTGTAGTCTGGTACAAAGCCCATCCTCTGATTTTTTTTTTTTTTCTTTCTTTGCCTGTCCTCAGAATTCAAAAGTATTGATTATATTAATGAAAAATTAATTTTTCTCTTTGACAGTTTAGAACATTTTTCCAAAGTAAATGTGCTGAGAAAGATAATCACGTGTTTGAAAGAAAATGCTATTGAAATATAAAGAGTATTCATGGAAAAAAATCAAATGTCATTGAGAATTGACATTTAATTTGACTTAGTTTAACTGAAAACTAACCTTAATCAGTATGTGTCAACTATTGTAACTGTTTTGGGCCCAGAGATTTTTTTTTTTTATTTTAAACACTGGCCTATAGTTGAAAAGAAATCCTATAATTATTCCTCAGTTCATAGTAGTAATTGGGAGTAATAGAGAGGCCATGTTACTAGTTTAATCACGTTAAGTTTTTCCTGTATCTTTTCCTCCCTGCTAGGAAAAGGAAGATGACAAATCAGACACTTCAAGTTCTCAGCAACCAAAAAGCCCACAAGGTCTGAGTGACACAGGATATTCTTCTGATGGGATATCAAGTTCACTTGGTGAAATTCCAAGTCTTATTCCAAGCGATGAAAAAGATTTGCTCAAGGGACTCAAAAAGGACTCTTTTTCCCAAGAAAGCAGTCCTTCCAGCCCCTCAGATTTGGCTAAGTTAGAAAGTACGGTCCTCTCCATTTTGGAAGCTCAGGCAAGTACACTTGTTGAAGAAAAGTCAGAAAAGAAAACTCAACCTCATGAGGTTTCTTCTGAGCAGCCAAAGGACCCACAGAAAACTCAGAGTTTATCTGAAACAGTGGAAACTACAATTTCAGAAGAGGAGCTCAAAAAGAGTCCAGAAGAAAAAGACACTTTAAAAAAAGATAGCCAACAAGACATTCCTTCCAGAAAGGACCACGAAGAAAAGTCCGAGTTTGTTGATGACACAGCTACAAGAAGACAGCTTTATGATTCAGTTGAAGACAGTAGTGAAAGTGAAAATTCACCTGTTCCACAAAGAAAACGGAGAACCAGTGTTGGTTCATCGAGCAGTGATGAGTATAAACAGGAAGATAGTCAAGGGTCTGGTGAAGAGGAGGACTTTATTCGAAAACAGATTATAGAAATGAGTGCTGACGAAGATGCTTCAGCTTCTGAAGATGATGAGTTCATTAGGAGCCAGCTCAAAGAGATTAGTAGTAGTATTGAGAGCCAGAAGAAGGAAGACATGAAAGGAAAAGGGAAAGCAACAGTGGGGAAACACAGGCGACTAACTCGGAAAAGCAGTGCCAGCTTTGATGATGATGCAGGGAGACGCCATTCGTGGCATGATGAAGATGATGAGACATTTGATGAGAGTCCTGAGCTTAAGTACAGAGAAACTAAAAGTCAAGAGAGTGAAGAACTTGTAGTTTCTGGAGGAGGGGGGCTACGTCGCTTCAAAACCATTGAACTCAACAGCACAATAGCAGATAAATACTCTGCAGACTCATCACAGAAAAAAACGGCTTTGTATTTTGATGAGGAGCCAGAATTGGAAATGGAAAGCTTGACAGACTCCCCAGAAGATAGGTCAAGAGGGGAAGGGTCTTCTAGTCTTCATGCTTCCAGCTTCACTCCTGGCACATCCCCTACCTCAGTGTCGTCTCTTGATGAGGACAGTGACAGTAGCCCAAGTCACAAAAAAGGAGAGAGCAAACAACAACGTAAGGCTCGCCACAGGTCACATGGTCCTCTTTTACCTACTATTGAAGATTCTTCAGAGGAAGAAGAATTGAGAGAGGAGGAAGAATTATTAAAGGAGCAAGAAAAGCAGCGGGAATTGGAACAGCAGCAAAGAAAGACTTCTAGTAAGAAATCAAAGAAAGACAAAGATGAACTTCGAGCTCAGAGAAGGAGGGAAAGACCAAAGACACCACCCAGTAATCTCTCTCCCATTGAAGATGCATCTCCAACAGAAGAATTACGCCAGGCTGCGGAAATGGAGGAGCTGCATCGATCTTCTTGTTCTGAATACTCACCTAGCATAGAGTCAGACCCAGAAGGCTTTGAAATAAGCCCAGAAAAGATAATAGAAGTGCAAAAAGTTTATAAATTGCCCACAGCTGTGTCTTTATATTCACCAACAGATGAGCAGTCTATTATGCAGAAAGAAGGTGGCCAAAAGGCATTAAAAAGTGCCGAGGAGATGTATGAAGAAATGATGCACAAAACCCACAAATATAAACCTTTTCCAGCTGTACCAGAACGAGATGAAATGTTTGAAAAAGAGCCTTTGTATGGCGGGATGTTAATAGAGGATTATATTTATGAATCTTTAGTAGAGGACACATACAATGGTTCGGTAGATGGCAGTTTGCTAACAAGGCAAGAAGACGAAAATGGATTTATGCAGCAGAGAGGGAAAGAGCAGAAAATAAGACTCCCAGAACAGATTTATGAAGATCCTATGCAACAAATAACAGACCTCCAGAAAGAGTTTTATGAGTTAGAAAGCTTACATTCTATTGTGCCTCAAGAAGACATTGTTTCAAGCTCTTTTATCATCCCAGAAAGCCATGAAATAGTGGATCTGGGTAGTATGGTGACTTCCACCAGTGAAGAAAAAAAATTATTAGACGCTGATGCTGCCTATGAAGAACTCATGAAGAGGCAGCAAATGCAGTTAACACCTGGATCCAGTCCAACCCAGCCCCCCATCACAGATGACATGATAGAGTCTACCGTGGACTTTGACAGGGTGCCCGATGCATCTTTGACATCAAGTGTTCTCTCAGGAGCATCTCTTACAGATTCGACCAGCAGTGCAACACTCTCTATCCCAGATGTCAAAATAACCCAACATTTTTCAACAGAAGAAATTGAGGATGAATATGTAACAGATTATACAAGGGAAATCCAAGAGATAATTGCCCATGAGTCACTGATTTTGACCTACTCTGAGCCTTCAGAAAGTGCTACATCTGTCCCACCCTCTGACACACCCTCTCTCACGTCTTCTGTTTCTTCAGTTTGTACCACAGATAGCTCCTCACCCGTCACTACCTTGGATAGCATAACCACAGTTTATATGGAACCAGTGGATGTAGTAACTAAATTTGAAGATTCTGAGGGAATTTCTTCATCAACATATTTTCCGGGCAGCATTATAGACTATCCGGAAGAAATAAGTGTATCTTTAGATCGAGCCACCACACCAGATGGAAGAACTGGTGCTGATCATATCGTGATTTCCTTATCTGATGTGGAGCCTCCTATTCTAGAATCTATAGGAACTAAACCGGAGAGGCTGATTGCTGACACTGTTTCCACTGACTTACCTGTATCTGCAAAAGACGCAGTGAAGAAAGCCAAGAAGGACACTGGGAATGGAATTATTCTCGAGGTTCTGGAAGCTTACAGAGATAAAAGGGAGAAGACTGAGGTTGAACTAACAAAGATGAGCTTTTCTGAAACTGTGTTTGATCAACCTCCTTCTTCTGCAGTGGCCCTTCCAGTAGGGGAGCAGGTTTCAGCAACGTGCTTTATATCAGGACAGGTCTTTGATCAAACAAAACCCGCATCTCCGTTGCCATCCGGCAGTCCTTCTGTTACCTCTCTTCCAACTAAAACGCGTCCATTCTTTAGAAGTTCTTCTTTGGACACATCAGCACAGCCTCCCCCGCCCCCTCCCCCTCCACCTCCCCCTCCACCAACCTCACCCAAGCCAATCATTCATCCTACAAAAAAATTAACAATTACAGCTCCAGAGACTGTAACCACTACAGCTAAACCTCTAGTTGATGCTGTTACTACAGTAGAGGCTACAGCTATTCCAAGAAGTAATGGGTTACCTGTAACAAAAATATGTACCACTGCACCTCCTCCTGTTCCTCCTAAGCCATCTTCCATCCCATCTGGACTTGTCTTTACACATAGACCTGAGCCAAGTAAACCTCCGATTGCCCCTAAACCAGCAGTCCCTCAGCTTCCAGTAACTACACAAAAATCAACAGATACACACCCCAAGCCAACAGGTCTATCTTTAGCTTCAAACATGACATTAAATTTAGTGACTTCAGCAGATTATAAATTACCTTCCCCTACCTCCCCAGCATCCCCTCACTCTAACAAGTCCTCACCAAGATTTTCCAAATCCCTCATGGAAACCTACGTGGTTATCACATTGCCATCTGAACCTGGGACTCCAACCGATTCTTCAATTAGTCAAGCAGTTACCAGTTGGCCCCTGGGATCACCCCCCAAAGACCTGATTTCCATCGAACCAGTGTTTTCTGTAGTTCCTCCTATGACAACTGCAGGAATGCCAAGTTCTTCAGAACAGAGCTTGTACATGTCAGGAGCTTTGGAGACATTTTCTGCTGTCCCTGTCACAACGTTATCTTCATTTCAAGCAGCCCCAACCTCAGTTACACAGTTTTTCACAACTGAAGTTTCCAAGGCTGAGGCTTCAGCAGCCAGAAGTGCACTCACTAGTGTTGGTCTCAGCAGCGTCTCTATATCGATTCCTCCAGAGCCTCTTGCTCTAGATAACCTACATTTAGAGAAGCGTCAGCATAAGGAAAATGGAAAGTTGCCGCTTGTTGGTGATGCCATTGATTTGCGTACAGTACCAAAAGTAGAAGTTAAAGTAACTGAAAAGTGTATGGATCTTTCTGCCTCCACAATGGATATGAAAAGGCAGACCACCACACATGAAGTCTATGGGAGACAAATCAGCGCCGTCCAACCATCTATTATAAATCTCAGTGCAACTTCATCAGCAGTAACGCCGATGCCCCTGGTCACTGAGACGGTGACTGTTGTCACGTGCGCAGCTAGTTCAGGTTACACCATGGGCCCAGAAAGCCTAGTGGGTATAGAACATGCAACACCAGCACCCCTCCAGCTTACTACATCGAAGCATGCTGAGCCTCCCCCGTACAGGATACCGAGTGGCCAGGCCTTTCCTGCAGTTAGGGAGGATGCACCAATAAACTTATCTTTAGGTACATCAGCACACCCAGTGACATTGGCTGTTACAAAACCTGTTACCGCACCTCCTGTCGGAGTCACAAATGGATGGACGGATAGCGTCACACGCCAGGGAATGGCTGATGGGGAAGTAGTAGATCTCAGTACAACCAAGTCTCACAGAACTGTTGTAACGATGGATGAATCTGCTTCCGGTGTGGTGACCAAAATAGTAGAAGATGATGAAAAGCCTGTCGATCTGACTGCAGGAAGAAGAGCTGTATGCTGCGATATGGTTTACAAGTTACCTTTTGGAAGGAGCTGCACAGCACAGCAGCCCGCAACTACTCTTCCTGAGGATCGTTTTGGTTATAGGGATGACCACTATCAATATGATCGGTCAGGCCCTTCTGGTTCTAGAGGGATTGGGGGAATGAAACCGTCCATGTCTGACACGAATTTAGCAGAAGCTGGACATTTTTTCTATAAAAGTAAGAATGCTTTTGATTACTCTGGAGGAACTGATACAGCAGTAGATCTAACTTCAGGGAGAATTACTGCAGGTCAGTATGATGTGGCAGCAGACCTTTCCTTGAAATGTCATTATGGTGTCCCTCATCTCATTTCAGGATGAAATTGTGGTCCCTTTTCCAATTGTGTTACTTTTTCTCTTTCTTTGGATGTTTTGGCAGCATATTTCGGAGTACATGTGCGCTTTTGTTTCTTCAGTTTTTAATTTGTTCTGCCCAAAGTCACCTGCATGTGCCTGCATGTTCAACATTGCTTTCATTCTGCATCCAATTAGATTAACCTGTGGATTTGCATGCAGTCCCATTCATTATGTTCGTCAAGATCAAGAGGGCCCTCAAACCCCAAACGCATCATTTATTCTGGGAACTGGACTGTAACTCTACCCTGTATTTCAGGTGAGGTAATGGATTATTCAAGCAAGACTACAGGTCCATATCCAGAAACACGACAAGTCATTTCAGAAGTTGGGATTAGTACCCCACAGTATTCCACAGCGAGAATGACTCCACCTCCGGGATCCCAGTATGGTGTGGGGAGTGTTTTGAGGTCATCCAATGGTGTTGTCTATTCTTCAGTAGCAACTCCGATTCCCTCCACATTTGCTATCACCACACAGCCTGGCTCCATTTTCAGCACCACGGTGAGGGATTTGTCTGGCGTGCACACAGCTGACGCGGTGACTTCGCTATCCGCCCTGCACCAGAGCCAGCCAATGCCTAGATCATATTTCCTAACAACAGGTGCGTCTGAAACAGACATTGCAGCAACCGGTATCGATATCAATGCCAGTTTGCAAACTATTACAGTGGAAACCCTTACCGCTGAGACAATAGACTCCGTTCCCACTCTGACCACAGCCTCTGACGTGTTTTCCGAAGTGGTGGGAGACGAAAGTGCTATTTTAATTGTCCCCGAAGAAGGCAAACAGCAGCAGCAGCTCGACTTGGAGCGTGAGCTCTTGGAACTGGAGAAAATCAAGCAGCAACGTTTTGCTGAGGAATTAGAGTGGGAACGTCAGGAGATTCAAAGGTTCCGAGAACAGGAAAAGATCATGGTTCAAAAAAAGCTGGAGGAGCTGCAGTCTATGAAGCAGCACCTTCTGTATCAGCAGGAAGAAGAGCGGCAAGCCCAGTTCATGATGAGGCAGGAGACATTAGCTCAGCAGCAGTTACAGCTGGAGCAGATCCAACAGCTGCAGCAACAGCTTCACCAGCAGCTAGAAGAGCAGAAGATTCGCCAGATCTACCAGTATAACTATGACCCCTCTGGAACTGCTTCTCCGCAAACCACGACAGAGCAGGCAATTTTGGAAGGTCAGTACGCTGCCCCAGAAGGCGGCCAGTTTTGGGCAACTGAGGATGCAACCACCACGGCCTCGGCCGTCGTGGCGATTGAAATACCACAGAGCCAAGGATGGTACACAGTGCAGTCTGATGGCGTCACTCAGTACATCGCCCCACCTGGCATCCTGAGTACGGTTTCAGAAATACCTCTAACAGATGTGGTTGTGAAAGATGAGAAACCACCCAAAAAGAGAAGCGCTGCGGCTAAAGTCCGTGGACAGTATGATGAGCTCGGGGAACATATGGCCGATGATCCGCGCTGCTTTAAAAAGATAGTGGACAGTGGCGTTCAAACCGACGACGAGGACGCGGCAGATCGGAGTTATGTGAGTAGGAGGAGGAGAACCAAAAAGAGTGTTGATACGAGTGTCCAAACTGATGACGAAGATCAGGATGAATGGGATGTGCCTGCTAGAGCAAGGAGGAAAGCTCGAGTAGGGAAATATGGTGACAGCACTGCAGAGGCTGACAAGACCAAACCCCTTTCCAAAGTCTCCAGCATAGCAGTTCAAACAGTAGCAGAGATATCTGTGCAGACTGAACCAGTCGGAACCATAAGAACGCCTTCAGTACGGGCACGCGTGGATGCCAAGGTAGAAATAATTAAACACATTTCAGCACCTGAAAAGACTTACAAAGGGGGCAGTTTAGGATGTCAAACAGAAGCAGATTCAGACACACAGAGTCCTCAATATCTGAGTGCCACATCTCCACCCAAAGACAAGAAACGCCCAACACCTTTAGAGATTGGTTACTCATCTCACCTTCGGGCAGATTCCACATTACAGCTGGCTCCTTCCCCACCCAAATCTCCAAAAGTCCTTTATTCACCCATCTCACCACTTTCACCAGGCAAAGCCTTAGAATCAGCCTTTGTACCTTATGAAAAACCCCTCCCTGATGATATAAGTCCGCAGAAAGTACTGCATCCAGATATGGCTAAAGTGCCCCCGGCAAGTCCTAAAACAGCCAAGATGATGCAGCGGTCCATGTCTGACCCCAAGCCTCTGAGTCCAACAGCAGATGAAAGTTCCAGGGCTCCTTTTCAGTATACCGAGGGCTACACGGTAAGAGTGATTCTTTTCAGTTAGAAGACAGTAGATGAGTTGATGTTAACCATGTGTGTGCAGACTTGAGGAGGTGTTGAGGCTCCTGGTAACTTAGGAACCTAATACTAAAGTTTAGTAAGAACAAGTTTATTAGAAATTTGGGGAAAAACAGAAAAGTCTCCACCCATTTAGAAATACCAAAAAAGAAGACATCTTATGTGAGGCAAAATGAGAAAGAAATTTATTACTTTATGACCAATGAGATTGAAAGTTTTCTTCTAATCTTGAAATCTCCCAAATGTCAGTTGTAGACTGAGATTTCAGTGGATATAGTTAATATGTATTTTCAAGGATGATGGAATAAATACTGAACATAAACAAAGGGAAGGCAAAGGATGCCCTTAAATTTAGATGCAGTGACACCTGAAGTTCTTTAGTAGAAGGGTCCTTGGGGATCATCAAAGTAATTTCATCTTCTTCCAGCCAGAATGGTTTCATAAAAGGGCTTAGAACATTGACTGCTCAAAAGTGAGCTTTTCTGGGGCTGACAGATGAAAGTGTAATATGATTTCATAGTTCCTTCATGCTTATTTATTTTCTGACAACTTTCTTAATATAACATCAGGTAAGCCTTAGTCGTAGGGCTTATAGAAACAAAAAAAAAAATTATGTTCTTTTAAGTAATAGTGATAATTATTTAAAAATATATGAGTATGCTTCAAAGGAAAAAAATATACAGATATGTTGGACACATTTGTAAAGATCTCTCTAGCTGAGCTAATAAGAGATGTTAATCATCAGCTATTAAAAGTTTATTCTACTCTAAAAATTTAATATATAACTCTTTAGAAGGCTGTTGATAAATACGATAGTTCAATTTAAGACAGGATTTATGTTCACATTAAAAGTTCCATTAATTTACTGGTTTCTGAACTTCAGGTCTTCAAATCCCGAAGCTTCTAAATGGGTTTTTCTGAGATATTGCTACATTTCCACCAGCCTTAAACATTGGCCATGGACTGAAAAATATGCCGTTAAGCATGACAGTCACTCTATTCATAGGTAAAGAGACATCTCGATAGGGATATTTAAAAATTACAAATTCATGTCTGTTTTCTAGTTTCATAGTGGCATTTTGTTATTACGTATTTTTTGAAACAGTATATCCTAAAAATAAAAATGTCTTCATGTGGGGGGACAGAGGTCATTAGCTGTTAAGTCAGGAAACCACTAATGCATTGAGATTTCATTCAATTTACAGAGAATTATTTTTTGTATGGCTTTCTTTCTAGAATTATATCTATTGTGAGAAGTGATTCTCAATTCTGCTCTATGTGTAGGTATTTATTTTTCTAGCAGTGGCTTATAAATTCGCCTAACTAGTTTCTTGGAAAACTTGGAAAATGTGGTTTTTGACAGTACTTTAATACTGTAGAATTACATCATTACAGAATACTGTAGATTTCCAGTTGATGTATTGATCATTAACTTAATATATGGCCCAGTACCCTTAATTCATATGAACTCAGAGAAGAGATTGAAGTTGTCCGTATTTTTTTCCCCAGAGTATTCACTTCAGATTTGGAAATGTGAAATGAAAGATAAAATGAGTTATGTGAGTTGTGTTATAGGTACTGATACTGATTATCTAATCATAAAAGAAGTTGGGTAGACATACTAAATAATTTCTGAGCCTGAAAATTCCTAGATGTATTGAGCCTTGAAACACAGTTCAGTGGTTCCTTTTTCTAATTGGCTGAACTCAGTGCTTTAATATGGAATAATTGTATGCCAACTGAAAGATACTGCCTTATTTCCTGCACAGAGTAGACCATTTTATATACAGGCAATGTTTTTTGGCACTTTAGACACTTTGATTCTCTTATGTGAATTTCATAATTTGTTTCTTTGCCCATTTCTAGATATGCTTTCTAGGGTTAAGAAGTTTAGCTCATTAATTTACATACTGTTAATTTTCTCAGACTAGTAAAGTTGAAATGAATCACACATTTCAGTTGCCATTGAGACAACACAGCATAAAATAGCATAATATAATATAGTATGAAAGAGAAGTTCTATTCTCTATGAGGTTCTGTGGAAAGATCTCCTTTTCTGGAAGTGTCAGGAAATGTTTCACACAGGAGGTTCTGGAATGTGAAGGTGAAATCTCTGTTGAACCATGAGAAGAAAACTGGAGGCCCTTCCAAACAGAGGAAACACAATATGTAAACATTCAGTCTGATGACCAAACATAAAGCAAAGAGGAAGAGGAAGAGTTTAACTGTAAGTGAAACTGGAAAAGTAGCAGGGAACATGTCAGAGGGTCTCTAATTTTCTGAGTTAGAGTTTGGATTTACTTCCCATTGGCTATCAGGTGATTAGACCAAAACCAGCATCTTTTTTTTTTTTTTTTAACCCTTTACACTCTTATCTAGTCCCTGGACTCCCTCCACTCTTGCCTTCTTTACAGCCAATTCTCTAAACTGCACCTAAGTTCATTTTCTAAAATGTATGACAGATTGTGTCACACACTCCACAGCTTAAACTCTCCAGCAGATCCTCATCAAATTCGGAATATATTAAAAATTTCTGTACATGGACCCTTATGATCTCTTCTCTGCCTGTCTCACAACCTCCTCAGTCACTCCTCACATTAGCCCCCTCCTCTTCCTCTGCTCCTACCACTGACCTTGCCAGTCTCCTCCCCATCCTGGACCTGTGTTGGGATCTCCCTCTCCTCCATCTTTGTGTGGCTCATGCCTGTCTACAGGTTTCTGCTTAAGTTTTACTTCCACAGAGAGGCTCTCCTTACCTTAATCTCTAAATAAATCTTCATATCACCATAAATTCCCATTATGCATCCTCTGAATTATACATATATATAATATATATATTTAAGATATATTTACTTTATTTAAATAATTATACATTTGAATATATTTAAATTTTATATAATGTTTATTAATAGAATGTTTATTTAATCAAATATAATCTTTCTTCTCCAGTAGAACCTCACCTCTGCAAGAACAGGAGTTTTGCATTGATTGTAGCTCTCTAGTCCCAAGTGCCTAGAACAATGCCTGGCACAAAATAGACACTCAATATTTATTGAATAAATGTATTAAAGGGAGAAGTATAAGCATAAAAGCAATGGGACAAGACATGTGTTAAAAGACTCTGGTCACTTACTTTTTCATTGCCACAATCTAGACCCATCCTAGCAAGTCCTGTTGATAACATAAAATGATACAAGTTGAATGGTATTCAGCTATTAGGCAGTCCATTTACCTTACAGATGAAGAACAAAACCCAGAGTAGATTAGTACCTTTATCATTGTTCCTTAATAAACCAGTGATCTGGTCAGAATTAGAATATTAGCCTCTGAACTTCACAGTTCTTGTTTTCTATTAGTCTCTTAAAAAAACTCGCCATTATCTGATCTTTCTTACTAATTCAGGACCATGCTTGGTCTTTTTATCTTGTCATTTCCTCTGCTCTACCTACAATTCTGATTTAAATCCCTCTCAGTTAGGTTTATTCATTTTTAAATGTATTCTTGCTTTCATTCACCCATTATATCAGTCACTCACTCTTTGCTCTTTTTCAGACACTGTGGTAAGCTCTAAAGGTACAAGGTGACTCAAGGGGCAGAGTTCATGCCTGACTGGGATCATTTTGCTCTTCTTGCCCATGAACTGTATTAGTTTGCTAGGTTTCTCAGAACAAAGTACCACACACTGGGTGGCTTAAGAAAAGGGAAATTTATTGTTTCAGTTCTAGAGGCTAAAAGTCCAAAATCAAGGTATTAACAGGGTTGGTTCCTTCTGAGGGCTCTTCCAGGCCGCTCTCCCAGCTTCTCCTAGCCTCTGTCATTCCTTGTCTTGTAGATAGCGGTATCCCTGTATTTTCACCTTGTCTTCCTTCTTTGTCCATCTCTTTGTCCAAATTTCCTTTCTTCATAAGGACACCAGTCCTCTAGATTAGGTTCTGCATCAGTGGCTCAGTTCTAATTTGATTACCTCTGTAAAGGCTCTGTGTCTAAATAGTTTCACATTCTGAGGTGTTAGGGATTAGTACACCAACATACTTTTTTTATGTGTGGTCAGGGGATGGGGGAGAGACACATTTCAGCTCATAATATGTATTGAAGCTCTATACTGTACATTTTGTTTGTTCACAGACAAATGTGGACTGTTTTTGCTTGGTTGGTTGACTTTTGGTTGTCTTTCCATACTCATATTTTTTTTTTCCTTAGTAACTGTCTCAGAAACTTTTTGGAGCACTTTAGTTATTACAGAATTCTTTACCTTATGGGTAAAATTTTCCTGAGGCACCTGTGTGTCTTAGTTGACTGCGCATCCAACTCTTGATTTCAATTTGGGTCATGATCCTAGGGTTGTGGGATTGAGCCCCATTTCATGCGTGCTTTGTTTTGAGTTTGGAGCCTCCTTAAATTCTCTCTCTCCCTCTGCCCCTTTCCCCCTCATACACGATAGGTAGGTAGATAGGTAGGTAGGTAGGTAGGTAGGTAGGTAGGTAGGTAGGTAGATAGATAGAAAAAAAGAAAAAAAGAAAGAAGGAAGGAAGGAAGGAAGGAGGGAAAGAATGAATCTTCCTTCCTGGAGATTTAAATTTCATTTTATTCCCACCCTTTTGGAATTCACCTGTGTGTGGCATAAGATCCTTTAATTCACATATGGTTTTTCCATCTTGGAACTTGGATCACATCTTTGACATAGAAGTTCTAAGGCAGAAGTATCGTTAGTGTCTAGTTAGTGTTTCAATGGCACTTTGTGTTCAGGCTAACCCCTACAATGTCCTGTATATTCAATTTATTAAAATTAGCACCAATTAACATAAAAATCACAAAATAATGTGTACAGTGTGCATAACTGAAGCAGGGAGTTATCTGAGATAATTTTATTGAGTTATGTAATGTTCCCCAATGTCTGTAAGACATTCTTCCATTTTCCAGACCCCATCATTCTCATATCAAAGTCATAGCTCCAAAGCCAAAATCTGTTTTTTGACAACTTCTATGTAACGAAAAAGTTTTACCTTGTAGCTGAATTCCCTTTACAAATGAAAATTTTTAACTCTGAATATAGATGGAAGAAAATTACTACCTTTTTCCTTAAGTCCTTCAGTTTGTTCCTTGGGAAAATTCTCAAGAGATATAACAAAAACAAAGTCAAAATTTATTGCTTCCAAGGGGTTAAGCTGACTACTTAGACACAACTTGATAATTATTTCTTTTCATCACAATTTAGAAAGAGCAAGGGAAGGAGTATGCTTTCTAATGGAAGGTTCTATGTACACAATGATTTTCTCACTTTTATTATTAGAATACTTCTTCAATTAGAATGCTTAATGGAAGCTAAATAGTTTTTAAAAAAAGGTGGAAAATGATGTGGAACGATCAAATATCTATCTGTAATGATTAAATGAGGTGACATTCACTACCTTCCCATCACAAAGTCTGGCAACTGTAGATATCCAGTAGTGTTGAGTTCCTTTTCTCAGGTAGACATTTAGCAATATCTCTATTTCTTCAGCACAAATTTACCAACTGTCATTAAAGAGCTTTGCTTTATGGGTTGATACAAATAATTCTCAAATATCCTAGTAATTATGTGGCTTTCTTATTTCATGGAATATATAATGCTGCTTCTCTAGAAAGTGGATTCCTCTGCTCTATAACCATTTCAAATTTACTTTTCTGGGTAAATAAACCAGAGCACCAAAATGTGTTCCTCATGCCTTTTATCTTTCTTATATACAAAGAGACTGATTTACATCATTACCTCAGATGATCAATAACTTCAGGATGGAAGATTAAGGATGTCCTCTACAAAATCAGGGAAGAAAGTGACATCCACTGGGAGAAATAGCATTGTGAATTCATAGGATTTGTTTGCAGCTAGAAGGGATCTAATTCACTCAAAATTCTTGATCTTAAAAATTAACATTTTAAATTATTTCTTTTAAAAAAGACATGTATTGCAGAAGTAGTACATGTTTTGTCAGTGATGATATATACCACTTTTTGCACTAAAAATAAGCTACATTTAAAATATTATCACCTGTGTATGCCTTAAAAATACATAGAGTATTAAAGCTGTTGTTTCCTACTCTTAGACTTATTGAACAAATACAGAGCTTTTTGTATAATAAAGCAAACTCTTTATTAAATTTTTTTTAAAGTTTATTTATTTTGAGAGAGAGAAAGAGAGAGGGAAGGAAAGGCAAAGAGAGAGGGAGAGAAAGAATGCCACGCAGGTTCTATACAACCAGCACAGAGCCCTATACGGAACTCGATCCCATGACTGTGAGATCATGCAGCTGAAATCAAGAGTCAGACACTCAAACAACTGAGCCACCCAGGCACCCCTAAAATCCTTTTATCCTAGACTTCAAACCAGGATCCTATTGCAATGCAGATGGTATTCATGAGCTGATTTTAACAAGAATATGTTTTGCTTCATTGACTGCTGTTTTGATAGCTATTTTTAAGATTTTTGGAACTCTTTAATATGTATTTCTGAAAGTAATTTCCATAACCTAAAGTGAAAAATTTTATTTCTATCAATTTTATTTCTGTCAGAACATGCAGAATTAAGAAATAATTACTAAGATGGCCTACTATGTTTTGAAAATTAATATTTATTAGGGATTGCTTTTTATTACTCTTTTGAAAAAGTAAATCAGTCTGTTAAAATTTTGATGAAATTACCTGTTTTATAATGGTGGTATTTATGTATGTCAGTAAAGATTAGTCATATATTTAAGACTGGCTTTGTAAATCATAATTATTCTTTCTATAGCTCTTTATTATTAATATATTTTTTCATGATATTTTTTTATGATTAAAATCCTGCATTTGAAAATATAGGTGCTTTAAAATTGAAATAGAGGGGCGCCTGGGTGGCGCAGTTGGTTAAGCGTCCGACTTCAGCCAGGTCACGATCTCGCGGTCCGTGAGTTCGAGCCCCGCGTCGGGCTCTGGGCTGATGGCTCAGAGCCTGGAGCCTGTTTCTGATTCTGTGTCTCCCTCTCTCTCTGCCCCTCCCCCATTCATGCTCTGTCTCTCTCTGTCCCCAAAAAATAAATAAACGTTAAAAAAATTTTTTAAAATTGAAATAGAAAATACTATTTTAAAGTGTTTTTCAAAATGAATGGCAGTAAAATAATAATTTATGAGAATTATTAGTTTCTAAAAATAAAAACTAATGTATGCATATATATTGTAAATATTATATAAACACATATATTACATTATATGTTATACATATTATGTTGTATTTTATATATGTATGTATACATATATATATATGTGTATATATACACACTGAGTGAAAACCAAAAAAGGTTTTAAGTTGATCTCATCAATTTAGTGCTAATTTGTTAACATTGCTATAGTCAATATGTAAGGATTAATTTTAAAACACAACTTTTAGACTGAAGGAGAAAAAAATCATTCATATTATCCTTAACCAGACATCTGCATTTAAATATATGCAAATGAGCATAATTAAAAGAAACAGATTTATGATTCTAATGTTCACTGAGAGACCTGTGCTAAAAAATGTAACACTTAACTATTTGGATATGCCGGTTTAACACACGGGGGCTATGAATTAATAGAGCATTGATTGTTACTGATGCAGTTTAAAAACATAGAACATTATTTAACATTAATTAGCTTCCTAAGTGTATTATCATAGTGTTAGGTTTTGTTTTTGTTTTTGTTTTTTTATGTTTGTTTTGAGAGAGCACAAGCAGGAGAGGTGCAGAGAATAAGGGAGAGAGAGAATCCTAAGCAGGCTTCCACCCAAGAGCATGGAGCCCTATGCGCTATCAGCATGGAGTCCTACACGGGAGGCTCAGGGGCTCAATTCCGTGACGGTGAGACCATGACCTGAGCCGAAATCAAGAGTCAAACATTTGACCAACTGAGCCACCCAGGTGCCCCATAGTATTAGTTTCTTTCTTTTTTTAGAATATTTATTTATTTATTTATTTATTTATTTATTTATTTATTTTTACAGTTTTATAGAACTTTTTATTTTATTATTTTTTAAATATAATTATTGTCAAACTGACTAACATACAGTGTGTAAAGTGTGTTCTTGGTTTTGGGGGTAGATTCCATGGTTCATCACTTACATACAACCCTAGTACTCATCCCAACAAGTGTCCTCCTCAATGCCCATCACCCATTTTCCTCTCTCCCCCACCCCCCTCATCAACCCTCAGTTTGTTCTCTGTATTTAAGAGTCTCTTATATTTTGTCTCCCTCTCTGTTTTTGTTTTATTTTTCCTTCCCTTCCCCTGTGTTCATCTGTTTTGTTTCTTAAATTACACATATGAGTGAAATCATATATTTATCTTTCTCTCACTTATTTTGCTTAGCATAATACCTTCTACTTCTATCCATGTTGTTGCAAACAGCAAGATTTCATTCATTTTGATTGCCAAGTAATATTCCACTATCTATCTATCTATCTATCTATCTATCTATCTATCTATCCATCCACACACCACATCTTCTTTATCCATTCATCAGGTGATGGACATTTGGGCTCTTTCCATAATTTGGCTATTGTTGATACTGCTGCTGTAAACATTGGGGTGAACATGCCCCTCTGAATCAGCATTTTTGTATCTTTTGGACAAATACCTGGTAGTGCAATTGCTGGGTCATAGGGTAGTTTGATTTTTAATTTTTTTTTTTATTTTTAAATTTTTTTTTTCAACGTTTATTTATTTTTGGGACAGAGAGAGACAGAGCATGAACGGGGGAGGGGCAGAGAGAGAGGAAGACACAGAATCGGAAACAGGCTCCAGGCTCTGAGCCATCAGCCCAGAGCCTGACACGGGGCTCGAACTCACGGACCGCGAGATCGTGACCTGGCTGAAGTCGGACGCTTAACCGACTGTGCCACCCAGGCGCCCGATTTTTAATTTTTTAATGAACCTCCATACTGTTTTCCAGAGTGAATGGACCAGTTTGCATTCCCACCAGCAGTGCCAAAATGCTCCTCTTTCTCCACATCCTCGCCAACATCTGTTGTTCCTGAGTTGTTCATTGTAGCCTCTCTCACAGGTGTGAGGTGGTATCTCATTGTGGTTTTGATTTGTATTTCCCTGAAGATGGGTGATGTTGATCATCTTTTCATGTCTGTTAGCAATCTGAATGTCTTCTTTGGAAGAGTGTCTCTTTATGTCTTTTGCCCATTTCTTCACTGGATTATTTGATTTGGGGGCATAGTATTATTTTCTTATCAATTCACTACACTTTCTCTTTTGAACAGTTGTGTGACTTCTAACTGACTGTCCAATGAAGCTACATGTATAATCTCCCAAATACATCCCCTCCTAACATACACACATGCACCTTTGCAGATTTGTATATATTTCTTAAAATTACTAATTATTTAAGATTATCTAATCTGCATTGGCTCTTATTGAAAAAAATTAGGAAACCACTAAAATGATTATATTACAAAATTTGGAAAAGTTGACTTATACTTTGAGGTATAAGGTATTGAGAGGCAGCACAATGGACTTTAGTACTTGTGTGACATTTTCTTATCATCATATGCAACATCAAAATATCCGTGGTTTTGCTTTCCATGGCTTCAGTTACTGTAGTCAACCGCAGTCTGGAAGTAGATAATCCCCCTTCTGTGGTATTGTCAGATGGCCAGTAGCAGCTTAATGCGGAAAATCACAATGCCTGACATTCACCTCACTTCATCCCGTCATGTAGGCGTTTTACCATCTAGCATTATCACAAGAAGAGGAAGAATAAATATAGTGAGATATTTTGAGGTAGAGGGAGAAGAGACCACATTCATGTAACTTTTATTATAGTATATTATTATAATCATTCTAATTTATTACTATAGTTAATCTCTTATTCTAATTTATAAATTAAAATTTATCACAGATATGTAAGTATAGGAAAAAACAATATATAGGGTTTGGTACTATCCATGATTTAGGAATCCACTGAGGTTCTTGGAACATGTCTCCCATGGATCAGGGCGGACTACTATATACATTTATAATAGGCATGTAGGCATATACGTGCATATATACAATATATACCTAATGCTTTTGTGGTCTCATAGAACTAATAAAATATTTTCATATGCAGTTGCTTGGTTAAGATCCAAACCACTTATTTTCTGCAGGCTATATGTTTCTTTTATATCACAGTTTAAAATGAGGAATCTCAAATCCAGCTCAGCGTTCTTTGCACCCCCACACTTAGCCTAGATTAATTCCATTTGCATCAAATGAGGTCCTAGATTTAGTAGGGTTTTCTCTTTGGTACTGTTCTATGTCTTGAATTATGTGAAGAGTTTGAATTAGGAGAGAACTTTAGAACAAATGTGCTGAGGTAAATGGAGTTTTAAATGAACTACCTCAGCTTATGTAGCTTGAAGCTATAAACAACAAAGGGATTTTAATTAATTAACTTATTTTATTTTATTTATTCTCAAGTTAGCTAACATACACTGTAGTCTTGGTTTCAGGAGTAGATTCCATTGACTCACCACTTACATGCAATACACAGTGCTCACCCCAACAAGTGTCCTCCTTAATGCTATCACCCATTTTCCCTACCCCCATCAACCCTCAGTTTGTTCTCTGTATGTAAGAGTCTCTCATGGTTTGTTTCCCTCTCTGTTTTTATCTTATTTGTCCTACCCTTCCCCTATGAGCATATGTTAAGTTTCTCAGATTCCACATATGAGTGAAATCATATGATTTTTGTCTTTCTCTGACTAACCTATTTCACTTAGCATAATACCATCTAGTTCCATCCACGTTGTTGCAAATGGCAACATTTCATTCTTCTTCATTGCCAAGTAATATTCCATTGTGTGTGTGTGTGTGTGTGTGTGTGTGTGTGTGTGTACACATACATACACACCATATCTCCTTAATCCATTCATCAGTTGGTGGACATTTGGGATCTTTCCATAATTTGATAGCAGTGCTATAAACATTGGGGTGCACGTGGCTCTTCAAATAAGCACTCCTGTATCCTTTGGATAAATTTCTACTGGCGCAATTGCTGATCATAGGGGAAGGGTTGCCCTTCCCCAACAAAAGGATTTTTAAATCTATCTTATTTTTACCTCAAGAATAAGTTGCAAGGGATTGAAATTAAAAATAGTATAAGAAATCATTAATCTGGATACTATAGAACTACTTTTGCAGAATTTTTTTGGTTGAAAAATTTTTGTGAAATGGCAAGTAAAAGCTTAGCTTTATGAAGAACAGTAAATAACCCTCTTGAGGGAATAAAAATTTAGTAGAAATAGAAGTTTTTAATAGAAGGTGATTACATTTGTTACTTCTCCTTTCTCCTCAAGTGAATGATTAATTATGTTTAAGAAAAATTATGCATATACAAAAATTGTTTGGGTTCTGTATTAAGTTGTTTTAGCTACATGAGTTAATTACTCTTAGTAGTTTGGACCATATTTTAGGTGACAGGAACAAGCAGAGTCCCCATTGGCTTTTGTTTTGTTTTATTTTGTTTGATAAAGCTCCGCCCTAATCACAGAGCTGTCTCCAGGCATAGAAGCTGCTAGTATGGCTTAGTCATTTACTTCTTTGAACCTCGATATGAAATCTCTGCTTCAAGTACTAATTAGTGCTAATTGTGGAGAATTTCATAATACTGTGTGAAAGACTTGACTTCACAATATGAATTTTACTTTTGATGGGAATAAATGTGCATAAATTTCTTCAGAGTGTCATAGGTATTAAAGCAACAGAAATGTTTGTAACAGAAAAAGCAATGTTATATTTCGAAAAATCTTTGTTGGTGGTTTTTCAGTTCTCCCCTTTATGGCAGGATGTGATGCCTATAAATGCTCCCTCAAATGAACAACACTCACTAAGCTCGGGTTTCATTAATTATCCATCTGGGAAATCATCTAAACACCCATCCACGTATACCTTTATTTTCATGCAATTGAATGTGTAGATTTGAGAATTGGAAAGATAAGTGAACTTCTCAAAATGTCTACTAAATATTTAGTAAATATATTGTCATATTTATATGAGCCCAGGAACTTTATCTTCTAGAAGACTGAATAAAATAATCCTTGCCATTTTTTAAAAAAATTAACTGCCGGGGCGCCTGGGTGGCGCAGTCGGTTAAGCGTCCGACTTCAGCCAGGTCACGATCTCGCGGTCCGTGAGTTCGAGCCCCGCGTCGGGCTCTGGGCTGATGGCTCGGAGCCTGGAGCCTGTTTCCGATTCTGTGTCTCCCTCTCTCTGCCCCTCCCGCATTCATGCTCTGTCTCTCTCTGTCCCAAAAATAATAAATAAACGTTAAAAAAAAAAAACTTAAAAAAAAATTAACTGCCTTCTTTTGTCACTTATCTATAGTGTTGTCTTCTAATCAAATGATCCAGCAGTTTATGTGGAATAAGGGCCATGGTCAAGTACTGTCCAAGGAAAATGTGTTCTTTAATTTGTGGGGAGCAATGTCACATGATTTGGGCTTATGAAAAATACGTACTTAAATCGTTGCAAACATATATAGATAAAAACCAGCTGAACTATTTTAATCTCATGTTCCAAGGAAGGTTGTGTAGTAGGCCCAAGGATGGGTAATCAATCAATGAGAGAGAAACAAGAAACACTAGAGATTTCTGTGATTTTGTGGTTTTAAGGAGTCTAAACATAAAATATCTTTATTATCCCAAGATAATTTAGTAGACACTCTCCACCACTATTAAAATGGTCATTATGTTTTCTGTGACTGTTGATAGTTATTGAATCGTCCCTTAAATTGGTAATGAGTCAGTGCTCTGGAAAATGTAGCACATAAGTAAGCAATCATAATTCCAGTGCACCATGCGCAGAAGGTAGCATAATTAGAGATTTACACCTTACAGCATGTGAAATCAAGTTAATTTTGTAGTGGTGAAAGATTGCCAATTGGGAAATATTTTATAGAAGCCTTGGAGGTCACTACAGTCTCTCTTTGCGGATCAATAATTATTATCAAAATGGAATAATTCACAGGTAGCCATAGTACCATAGTCAGCATGCCAGCGTACAAAGGCTGCTGAAAGGAAAGAGGGGAACTTTTTTTATTTTTTAAATTGTGTTTCTGTTTTAGGATAAGTTTTCATGTTAATCCTTGAAATGTTTTATTAACTTTATTATTCTACTTCAGACTGTCTGCATAACCCGTGTAACATTTTCTGATGAGGGAATATTGTCATTATCTCAGTGTGGCCTGGTACAGCTGTAAATGATGCCTTACCTTGAAGAAGGAATCAGTGGTAGATCATGAGTCCTAGCATCCAGTGTGCTAGTTCGGAAGCACCAGGTAAAAGCTAAATGAGAGGGGTGCCTGGGTGGCTCATCTGTTAAGCGACTGACTTTGGCTGAGGTCATGATCTCACAGTCTGTGAGTTCAAGCCCTGTGTAGGGCTCTGCGGCTCGGAGCCTGGAGCCTGCTTCAAATTCTCGGTCTCTGTCTCTCTCTACCCCTCCTCTGCTTGCACACACACTGTCTCTCAAAAATAAATAAATAAAACATCAAAAAATTTTTAAATTAATTGAGAAAGTGAGAGGTATCTGTGTTCATCTTCCAGTGTTCTGATCTGTTACTTTCTTAAACTATCAAGTTTTCATAGCCTTTAGGTTATGTCCATGCTTTTAAGTTACTTCTTTGTTTCTCTTTATGCTTACTGGCCATCAAGCCTTCTTTTTGCCTACATAAGAGTGTATAAGCAGAATATGTTTCGCTGCCGTAATACATTTTTCAAGCAGTAACTACAGAAAGAGCAGTTTTAAACTTGGCAATAATGACAACAGTGGAAGATTTAAGGAAGAGAAAAAGGAGGTCATCAGTACCTTTAAGCATTTTCTTTTCTCCTAGGAAAATAGTCAAGGAAACGTAATGTTAAATGAAGCCACACACTAGTTAAGAAGTATAACTGTATTCTTACACAGCAGTGTGTCTTTCTAATGAAAATACAGAATTTAGAAATATAATTGTCTTACTTCTGAAACCATTATCTTTAGTTTCACTTTAACCTTTATCCTCTTGTAGTAAACATGTGACTTTATAACACTGAAGTATCAAAATGTCATATTTCTTTAATCCTTTAAAGCAAATTAATCACATATATTATTCACTGATGGTTTTGTCACGGTCTAAGCCTCCATAGATCCTTAAAGACAACCTCTCTTCTGTTTATATGTCAAGCTTGGCAAATCAGGGCCTTATGTGATTTCCAAGGCCATGGTTCTTAAAAGTCCTTATCATTGGCATTGCTGTCCAACTAGAATTTAAATGTGTCTGTACAGATAAAGGGGTTAACTTTGTTTGGATGGACTGTATAACTCAAATGGTCCCTCGCAAAGCTCTCAGATCTTGAATATGACACAGACCTATGTTCATATGATTAAGAAAGTAGAATACCTCTCATTATTCTGATCTCTTCCAGCAGGAAGAACAAAACACAATTGAAGTTTTCAATAAATTATCTGGCCACACTGTAATGTATCCTTCAGTGTGTATAATACTTTGTCACTGAAACATGAAAGCAAAGTTTGGGTGCCACTGGTTAATTGCAAACAATGGAGTCTATTTGTCCCTAAGTAACAGTATGGCTGGTTTAAATTTGTAAAAATTGGAAAAAAGGAAAAACTGTCAATTTTTTTCACACTCACCTAGCATTGAGCATGTCAAATATGCAATGGAATGCTATTGCCAAAATTAGACAAAGTTTCCAAAAGCATATCAGAGCCTAATTACTCATGTGAGAAGTACATTTTATCATATTCTAATTAACTATACAAAATCTTTTGAGTGGTTCAGGGAGTTGATGCAGTTTAGAAGGTTGAAGATTTTGATTTTCTACTATAGAAATAATATAGACACGTAAAAAAATGTGGCTGGTTCAGTTTATTATAAAATGAGGCATAGTTTGTTTTTGTTTTTTGCAAATGCAGAAAATTATAGCTAGGTTTTAATATCCACTACCATGAGCTACAACTTTAAAACATAATTTTAACAAAAACATATACATTCCAGAAGTAAAAAAAAAAAATAAGCGTTTATTTTGAGAGAGACAAGCACACACATGAGCAGGGAAGGGGCAGAGAAAAAGGGACAGAGAGAATCCCAAGCAGCCTCTGTGAGGTTAGAGAAGAGCCCAATGTGGGGCTCAATGTGGGTCATGAAATCATGACCTGGACCGAAATCAAGAGTCAGACCAACTGAGCCACCCAGGCTCCCCAGAAGTAAAACTGTTTTAAAACGTGTTTAGATTTTGTTCATATCTCAGATTTGGGGAGTAATAATATATCCTGTTTTTTTTAAATGAGGTGAAATTCACATAACATAAAATTAACCATTTAAAAGTGAATGATTTAGTGGCATTTTGCATACACAAAATTGTGCAACCAGGACCTCTATCCAGTACCAACAACTTGTAATCAAACCAAACATAACCTCCTTACCTGTCCTTGTCTATTAAGCACATACTGTCTCTTCCTTCTTCCCTTCAACTTGGGCAACCACCAGTTTGTTTTCTATCTGTATGGTTTTACCTGCTCTGCACAGAATCATGTAATAACCTTTTGTCTCTAACTTCTTTCACCTCAAATAATGTTTTCCAGGGTCATTTGGTTGTAGTATGTGTCAATATTTTATGTCTAAATTATCCTGGATTATGTATGCCACAGTTTGTTTTTTTCATTAATCTGTTTATGGATATTAGGGTTGTTTCTACATTTTGACTATTAAAACAGTACTGCACTGACCATTAATGCATGAATATTTGTTTGAGTACCTGTTTTCAGTTCTTTTAGCTATACACCTAGGAGTGGAATTGCTGGGTCATATGGTAATTCCATATTTAACTTTATAAGGAATTATCAAACTCTTTTCCACAGTAGGTAGAACATTTTATATTCCCCTCAGGACTTTATGAAAGTTCTAATATTTCTTTATCCTTCCAATATTATTATCCATTTATCATCATTATCATTTCCATCCTAGTAGATATGAATTAGTATCTCATTATGATTTTAATTTGCTAATGACCAATGATAATTGAGCATCTTTTCATGTACTTAGTCATTTGTATTTCTTATATGGAGAAATGACTGTTCAAATTTTTTGCCCATTTTTTAATTAGGCTTTTTGTCTTTTTGTTGTTGAGTTACAAGTCTTTTTTATATATTCTGGACACTAGACTATTATCACATGTATGATTTGCAAGTTTTTCCCACATTCTATAGGTTTTTTTTTTCATTTTCTTAATAATGACCTTGGATGCACAGAAGTTTGAAATTTTTGATGAAGTTTCATTTATCTATTTTTCCTGTTTTTGCTCATGCTTTTGATGTCATATCTAACAATCATTGCCAATTCCAAGGTCATAAAGATTTATTTCCATGTTTTCTATTAACAGTTTTATGGTTTTGGCTTTTTTATTTAGGTAGTCATTCAGTTTTGAGTTAAGTTTTGAATAGGGTATAAGGTAGGTGTCCATTTCCATTCTTTTGCATATGGATATATACCACCATTTGTTGAAGAGATTATTCTTTCCCTATTAATGGCTTTTGAACCCTTGTCAAAAATCAATTAACCATAGATGTGTTTATTTCCACACTCTCAATTCCATACTATTGATTTATTTTTGTTCTTATGCCAGTACCGCACTGTTTTGATTACTATAGCTTTCAAGTTGTACTGAAATAACAAAGTGTGGGTCCTCCAAATTTGTTTTTTCTCTTTCAATATAGTTTTGGCTGATGGAGGCTCTTTGAAATTCCATATGAACTTGATGATCACCTTTTTTATTTCTGCAAAAGAAGGCCACTGGGGTTTTTATAGGGTTTTCAGTGAATCTTTTGATCACTTTGGGTAGTATTGTCATCCTAACCTTATGATAAGTCTTCCAATCCATGAACATAGGATATCTTTCCATTTATTTAGCTATCTTTTTTTGTTTGTTTTTCAGCAATTTTTTTTTTAAATTTTTAGTATAGTAAACAGTGTACTATTAAGTCTTGCCTTTTTGGTGAAATTATTCCTACGTACTGTATTCTTTAAATGCTGGTATCAATGTAATTGCTTTGTTGATTTCCTTTTCATATTGGTCTTTGCTGGTATATATAGAACCACCACAGACATTTTTCCATTTATCTTGTGCCCTGCAAGTTTGCTATATTTACTTATTAGCTCTTAGTTTCTTTGTGCATTCTTTGGTATTTTCTATATATAGAATCATGCCATCTGTAAATGGAATTGTTTTACTTCTTCCTTTCCAGTTTGTTTGCCTTTTATTTATTTGTCTTGACTAACTTCTCTGGCTAGATCCTCCAATATAAAGTAGAATAGCAATGTTAAAACTAGGCTTCCTTATCCTGTTCCTGATCTCAGGTTAAAAGCGTTCAGTCTGTGGTTTTTCTTATAAATTATCTTTATCTTGTTAATGAAGTTCGCTTCAGTTCCTAATTTTGTGAGTGTCTTTACCATGAAAGCATGATGGATTTTATCAAAAAATTTTTTTTCTATATCAATTGAAATGATCATACTGTTTCTTTCCTTCAGTTTCTGGATTTGCTGTATCACTTTGACTTTCACCTTGTAGTATGTTATCTCACACTGCAGTCTTGGGATAAATCTTACTAGGTTATTCTCTTAACATGCTATTGTATTGGACTTAGTTTAGTAGTACTTTGCTGAAGAATTTTGCATCTGTCTTCATATATGATATTGGTCTATAGTTTTCTGTGGTATCTTTGTCTTACGTTGGTATCAAGGTAATATTCACTTCATAAAATAAATTAAGAAGTGCTTACTCTTGTGTTTTGGGAAGCATTTCAGGAAGACTGGAGTTCATTATTCTTTGTGATAGAATTAACCACTGAAACCATCTGACCCTGGGCTCTTTTTGTTGTGGCTGGGAGATTTTTGTTTACTGATTCAATCTCTTTTTATAGATCTCATTATAGATTTGTTCAGATGTTTTCATTATTTTCTTGATTCAGTTTTAGTAATTTGAATATTTCTAGAATTTCTCCATTTGGATTTTGCCTAGGTTATTTAATTTGTGGGCATGTAACTGTTCACAGTAGTCTCTTATTTTTTATTTTTTTTTTAAGTTCTGTAACTTTGCTAGTAAGTCCCCACTGTCATTTCTGCTTTTGTTTCCTCTATTTTTCTTTTTTTTTTTTTTAATATGAAACTTACTGTCAAATTGGTTTCCATACAACATGCAGTACTCATCCCAACAGGAGCCTTTCTCAATACCCATCACCCACCCTTCCCTCCCCTCCCTCCCACCCCCTCATTTGTTCTCAGTTTTGAAGAGTCTCTTGTGTTTTGGCTCCCTCCCTCTCTAACCTCTTTTTTTTCTCATTCCCCTCGCCCATGGTCTTCTATTAAGTTTCTCAGGATCCACATAAGAGTGAAAACATATGGTATTTGTTTTTCTCTGTATGACTTATTTCACTTAGCATAACATTCTCCAGTTCCATCCACGTTTCTGCAAAAGGCCATATTTCATTCTTTATCATTGCCAAGTAGTATTCCATTGTGCATATAAACCAAAATTTCTATATCCATTCATCAGTTGATGGACATTTAGGCTCTTTCCATAATTTGGATATTGTTGAGAGTGCTGCTATAAACATTGGGGTACAAGTGCCCCTATGCATCAGTACTCCTGTATCCCTTGGGTAAATTCCTAGCAGTGCTATTGCTGTGTCATAAGGTAGATCTATTTTTAATATTTTGAGGAACCTCCACACTGTTTTCCAGAGTGGCTTCACCAGTTTGCATTCCCACCAAAAGTGCTAGAGTGTTCCTGTTTCTCCACATCCTCACCAGCATCTATAATCCCCTGATTTGTTCATTTCAGCCACTCTGACTGGCGTGAGGTGGTCTGAGTGTGGCTTCAATTTGTATTTCCCTGATGATGAGCGATGTTGAGCATCTTTTCATGTGCCTGTTGGCCATCCAGATGTCTTCTTTAGAGAAGTGTCTATTATTGTGTTCTGCCCATTTCTTCACTGGATTCTTTGTATTTTGAGTGTGGAGTTTGGTGAGCTCTTTAAAGATTTTGGATACTAACCCTTTGTCCGATATGTCATTTGCAAATATCTTTTCCCAATCTGTTGGTTGCCTTTTAGTTTTGTTGTTTGTTTCATTGCCAGTGCAGAAGCTTTTTATCTTCATGAGGTCCCAATAGTTCATTTTTGCTTTTAATTCCCTTGCCTTTGAGGATGTGTCATGTAAGAAATTCCTGCAGCTGAGGTCAGAGAGGTTTTTTCCTGCTTTCTCCTCTACGGTTTTCATGGTTTCCTGTCTCACATTCAGGTCCTTTATCCATTTTGAGTTTGTTTTTGTGAATGGTGTAAGAAAGTGGTCTAGTTTCATTCTTCTGCATGTTGCTGTCCAGTTCTCCCAGCACCATTTGTTAAAGAGACTGTCTTTTTTCCATTGGATGTTCTTTCCTGCTTTGTTAAGGATTAATTGGCCATACTTTTTTGGGTCTAATTCTGGGGTTTCTATTCTATTCCATTGGTCTGTGTGTCTGTTATTGTGCCAATACCATGCTGTCTTGATGATTACAGCTTTGTAGTAGAGGCTAAAGTCTGGGATTGCGATGCCTCCCGCTTTGGTCTTCTTCTTCAAAATTACTTTGTCTATTTGGGGTCTTTTGTGGTTCCATACAAATTTTAGGATTGCTTGTTCTAGCTTCAAGAAGAATACTGGTGCAATTTTGGTTGGGATTGCATTGAATGTGTAGATAGCTTTGGGTAGTATTGACATTTTAACAATATTTATTCTTCTAATCCATGAGCACGGAATGTTTTTCCATTTCTTAATATCTTCTTCAATTTCTTTCATAAGCTTTCTATAGTTTTCAGCATACAGGTCGTTTACATCTTTGGTTAGATTTATTCCTAGGTATTTTATACTTCTTGGTGCAATTGTGAATGGGATCAGTTTCTTTATTTGTCTTTCTGTTGCTTCATTATCACTGTATAAGAATAAAACTGATTTCTGTACATTGATTTTGTATCCTGCGACTTTACTGAATTCATGTATCAGTTCCAGTAGACTTTTGGTGAAGTCTATCAGGTTTTCCAAGTATAATATAATGTCATCTGCAAAAAGTGAAAGCTTGACTTCATCTTTGCCAATTTGGATGCCTTTGATTTCCTTTTGTTGTCGGATTGCTGATGCTAGCACTTCCAACACTATGTTAAACAACAGCGGTAAGAGTGGACATCACTATCGTGTTCCTGACCTCAGTGGGAAAGCTCTCAGTTATTCCCCATTGAGTATGATATTAGCTGTGGGCTTTTCATAAATGGCTTTTATGATGTTTAACTATGTTCCTTCTATCCCGACGTTCTCAAGGATTTTTATTAAGAAAGGATGCTGAATTTTGTCAAATGCTTTTTCTGCAATTGACAGGATCATATGATTCTTATCTTTTCTTTTATCAATGTGATATATCACATTGATTAATTTGTGAATGTTGAACCAGCCCTGCAGCCCAGGAATGAATCCCACTTGATCATGGTGAATAATTCTTATATGCTGTTGAATTTGATTTGCTAGTATCTTATTGAGAATTTTTGCATCCATATTCATCAAGGATATTGGCCTGTAGTTCTCTTTCTTTGCTGGGTCTCTGTCTGATTTTGGAATCAAAGTAATACTGGCTTCATAGAATGAGTCTGGAAGTTTTCCTCCCCTTTCTGTTTTTTGAAACAGCTTGAGGAGGATAGGTATTATCTCTGCTTTAAATGTCTGGTAGAATTCCCCTGGAAAGCCATCTGGTCCTGGACTCTTATTTGTTGGGAGATTTTTGATGACTGATTCAATTTCTTTGCTGGTTATGGCTGTGTTCAAGTTTTCTATTTCTTCCTGTTTGATTTTTGGAAGTGTGTGGGTGCTTAGGAATTTGTCCATTTCTTCCAGGTTGTCCAGTTTGTTGGCATACAATTTTTCATAGTATTCCCTGATAATTGCTTGTATTTCTGAGGGATTGGTTGTAATAATTCCATTTTCATTCATGATTTTATTTATTTGGACCATCTCCTTTTTCTTTTTGAGAAGCCTGGCTAGAGGTTTACCAATTTTGTTTATGTTTTCAAAGAACCAACTCTTGGTTTCATTGATCTGCTCTACAGGTTTTTTAGATTCTATATTGTTTATTTCTGCTCTGATCTTTATTATTTCTCTTCTGCTGGGTCTGGAGTGTCTTTGCAGTTCTGCTTCTGTTTCCTTTAGGTGTGCTGTTAGATTTTGTATTTGGGATTTTTCCTGTTTCTTGAGATAGGCCTAGATTGCAATGTATTTTCCTCTCAGGACTGCCTTTGCTGCATCCCAAAGTGTTTGGATTATTTTATTTTCATAATCATTTTTTTCCATATATTTTCTAATTTCTTCTCTAGTTGCCTGGTTGACTCATTCTTTCTTTAGTAGGGTGTTCTTTAACCTCCATGCTTTTGGAGGTTTTCCAGACTTTTTCCTGTGGTTGATTTCAAGCTTCATAGCATTGTGGTCTGAAAGTGTGCATGGTATGATCTCAATTCTTTTATACTTATGAAGGGCTGTTTTGTGACCCAGTATGTGATCTATCTTGGAGAATGTTCCATGTGAACTCAAGAAGAAAGTATATTCTGTTGCTTTGGGATGCAGAGTTCTAAATATATCTATCAAGTCCATCTGATCCAATGTATCATTCAGGGCCCTTGTTTCTTCATTCATCCTGTGTCTAGATGATCTATCCATTGTTGGAAGTGGAGTATTAAAGTCCCCTGCAATTACCACATCCTTATCAATAAGGTTGCTTATGTTTGTGATTGTTTTATATATTTGAGGGCTCCTATATTTGGCTATAGACATTTATAATTGTTAGCTCTTCCTGATGGATGGACCCTGTGATTTTTATATAATGCCCTTCTTCATTTCTTGTAACAGCCTTTAATTTAAAGTCGTTTGTCTGATATAAGTATTGCTACTCCAGCTTTCTTTTGACTTCCGGTAACATGATAGATAGTTCTCCATCCCTCACTATCAATCTGAAGGTGTCCTCAGGTCTAATATGAGTCTCTTATAGACAGCAAATAGGTGAGTCTTGTTTTTTGAATCCATTCTGGTACCCTATGTCTTTTGGTTGGAACATTTAGTCCATTTACATTCAGTGTTGTTATCGAAAGAAATGGGTTTAGAGTCATTGTGATGTCTGTAGGTTTCATGCTTGTAGTGATGTCTCTGGTACTTTGTGGTCCTTGCAACATTTCACTCACAGAATCTCCCTTGGATCTCTTGTAGGGCTGGTTTAGTGGTGATGAATTTCTTCAGTTTTTGTTTGTTTGGGAAGTCCTTTATCTCTCCTTCTATTCTGAATGACAGACTTGCTGGATAAAGGATTCTCGGCTGCATATTTTTTCTGTTCATCACATTGAAGATTTCCTGCCATTCCTTTCTGGCCTGCCAAGTTTCAGTAGATAGGTCTGCCACTAGTCTTATGGGTCTCCCTTTATATGTTAGAGCATGTTTATCCCTACCTGCTTTCAGAATTTTCTTTTTATCCTTGTATTTTGCCAGGTTCACTGTGATATGTCATGCAGAAGATCGATTCAAGTTATGTCTGAAGGGAGTTCTCTGTGCCTCTTGGGTTTCAATGCCTTTTACCTTCCCCAGATCAGGGAAGTATGCCGCTATGATTTGTTCAAGTACATCTTCAGCTCCTTTCTCCCTCTCTTCCTCTTCTGGAATTCCTATTATATGGATATTGTTCTGTTTCATTGCATCACTTAGTTCTCTAATTCTCCCCTCATACTCCTGGATTTTTTTTATCTCTTTTTCTCAGCTTCTTCTTTTTCCATAATTTTATCTTCTAATTCACGTATTCTCTCCTCTGCCTCTCCAATCCGAGCTGTGGTCACCTCCATTTTATTTTGCATCTCATTTATAGCATTTTTTAGCTCCTCTTTACTATTTCTTAGTCCCTTGATCTCTGTAGCAATAGATTCTCTGCTGCCCTCTATACTTTTTGCAAGCCCAGTGATTAATTTTATGACTATTATTCTAAATTCTTGTTCCATTATATTAAATCATTGTTGATCAATTCATTAGCTGTTGCTACTTCCTGGAGTTTCTTTTGAGGAGAATTCTTCCGTTTTGTCATTTTGGATAGTCCCTGGGATGGGGCAGAACTGCAGGGCACTTCCCCTGTGCTGTCTGAAGTAACTTGTTTTGGTGGGCAGGGCTGCAGTCAGACCCGATGCCTGTCCCCAGCCCACCGCTGGGGCCACAGTCAGACTGGTGTGTACCTTCTCTTCCCCCCTCTCAGGGGCAGGACTCACTGTGGAGTGGTGTGGCCCCTGTCTGGGCTACTTGCACACTGCCAGGCTTGTGGTGCTGCTTTGATGGGATCTGGCATATTAGCCGGGGTGGATCTGCAAGGTGCACAGGGGCAGGAGGGGCAGGCTCAGCTCGCTTTGCTGTCAGTGGTCTCCTGCAGGAGGGACCCTGCAGCAACTGGGGGGGAGGCAGACCCATGGGAAGGATGAATCCACATAAGCACAGCGCTGGGTGTTTGCACGGTGCAAGCAAGTTCAATGACAGAACTGGTTCCCTTTGGGATTTCTGCTGGGGAATGGGAGAGGGAGATGGTGCTTTTCAGGGCCTTTGTTCCCTGCCAAGCTGAGCTCTGTCTTCTGGGGCTCAAGAACTCTCCCTCCGTGTCCTCTCGCCCTCCTGCTCTCTGAGCAGAGCTGTTGACTTTTAACATTCCACATGTTAAGTCCTAATGGCTGTCAGAACACACTCCATCCGGCCCCTCCACTTTTGCAAGCCAGATTTCGGGGCCCTGCCTTGCGGGGTGCGTTCCCCCACCACCATCCTGGCTCCCTCCTGCCAGTCTGTGTAGTACTCACGACCTCTCCGCCCTTCCTACCCTCTTCCATGGTCCTCTCATCTACACTTGGCTCTGGAGAGTCCATTCTGCTAGTCTTCTGGTGTTATCTGGGTTATTTAGGCAGGTGTGGGTGGAATCTAATTGATCAGCAGGATGAGGTGAGCCCAGCGTCCTACACCGCCATCTTTTTCTTTAGTTCTAGGTTTTTGGTCCTCTCTTTTCTCTTTGTCAGTCTAGTTAAAATTTTGCCTACTCTCCTGATCTTTACAAAGAACCCATTTTTGATGTTGATTCTATTTTGTTACATATGCTCTATCTCTACTCTAAACTTTATTAAGTTTTCTTTTTCCAGCTCTAGATTTAGCCTGTTCTTTTCAGAGTTCCTTAGATGTCAAGTTAGATTATTGATTTGAGATCTTTTTTTTCTTTTTAATGTATGCATTGCAGCTATAAATTTTTCTTTAAGAATTGCTTTCACTGGATCTCATGCTTTGGCATCTTGTTTTTATTTCATTCATCTTAAAATATTTTCTAATTTCCTCTCATTCCTTTTGGAATTCATTTCTTGTTCAAAAGTATATTGTTAATTTTTACATATTTGTGACTTTTTTTTTTTTTAGTTTTCCTTTATTGATTTCTATCTTCATTTCATTGTGGTCAGAATAAATACTTTGTATCATTTCTATAACTTTAACACTTCGGAGGATTGCAGTCTAAGATATGGTCTATTTGGAGAATATTTCAAGTACACTTGAGAAAGTGTGTATTTTATTGTTGTTGGGTGAAATGTTCTATATGTGTCTATTAGGTAGATCTGATAGGCTTAAGATTTTTCAAGTCTCCTATATCCTAGTTGATTTTCTATCTAGATATTGTATGTGAACTGGAATTTGAGCTGTGAGTATACAGTAAGCAAAAAACACAGTACTTTATTACTAAATGGTAACAGTCTCTTTCTTCTATAAGCATTCCCCTCTTTGCATTAAGATTTTTGTTACGTGCCAAAGTCCGAAAAAAGTTGATTCTGTCAGCTTGCCAACTTAATGGCTGACTTTATGATATCAAGTCAATCCAGTCATAGCATAGGATTTTAGTTTACAATTTGCCCTGTCTTAATTGAAATCAAATTTCATTTTTAGTATAAGGATAATAAGAATAATTGAGAGTTTACCCATTTCATTTTTGGCTTCATGGGAAGAAGTAAATTCCATTAAACTTGTTTTTTTGCAGGTATGAATCTTTAACATTCAAAACAAGTATGGCATATATGTTGGGGAGCTTTTCTTTTTTCTATTTTTTTCTCTAGAAGACAATATTTAGTTATACAACCACATTTGTTCTTTAAAATAAGAGGAATTATAACATTAGCAACTACCATTTAGTGAGTAGTTCATATCCAAGTAACTACTAAGTACTTGAAACAAATAAGCTTGTTTTATCTTATATCAAACCAATGAGTTATAGGTATTTGAACTTCAACTGACAGTGAAAATCTGAGAAAAAGAAGACTAACTTGTTTAAGGTCATACTGAACAAGTTGCATGTCATGATTAATTGAGTTTCTGAGTCTAATTTTTTTAAATATACCAGGCCTCTTTCTGGTCATTATATGGTCTTACCTACTCCCCCCCCCCCCACCCCTGCAATGAATCATTATTAGATTAGATTAGATAGTGAAATCCATAGATCTTAACAAAAATATTTTATAAATTAATTATTAATATTTCCCCCCTAGGGAAAAAATGAAGCAGGTAGACAGAGGTAGATATAAATCTAGAGATCTGGAGTTTGTAGGCAACATAGCATATAATTTTTTTTTCCAGACATATTCCATAGTTGTTGGAAGCTTTGACTCTATCATACTGTAGAATAGAAAAGCTAACTGAAATTTTGAAAGCTTATAATTTAATATTAGAACACATACTTGTCAAGTATTTCATAAGTTTAAGAAAGCAATCATTATATGACTTTTATTTTATAATAAGTAAAAATGAACATTTTCAGGCTGAATCACTATACTACCATTAAATTAAATCTGTGTTACATTTATCTCAGCGTTTTGGTTGCCAATCTACATAGATAAATAATTAGATTATTTGAGGTAGAAATGGATAAGTATATGAATGGATCCATGCATAGCTTAATTTAATTGATATACTAACATGAGTTTTGTTTATAATATTTACCTTGCTAAAAGTGCATTATTTGCTTAAGATCTTTCAAGAAAAACAAACCCAACTAAAGGAATTTCAGTCATTAAATTTATGAATGAAAATCATTAGCTACCTATGAATGTCACAAGGAGTTTCAGTGCCTTTGAATGACCATTATAAAATCTGGTCATCTCTATGCAATACCTAAATAATTTTGCTCATGAATATAATGAGAGTACTTTGTAAAATTACCATTTTAATATTTCATATGCAAAGACAACTCACAGTAGTAGCTACTTTCTAAGAAATGTCATGCTCTTAATTGGTCAGTGAGGTGAATATGTGGAATGATTTCAGAGGGGTACTGGACAATTACATGACAACACATGATATGCCATCATTAGCTTTATTTCTCTGAGTAATGAAGAACCCACCCCTCCCAGCAACCTATTAAAGTTTCTGTGTGCCTAAGATGGACCCAATTTTAAACTTTCCTAGAAAAAAATTCACTCATATATAAAGAATCACCAAAAGATCAGGCCAAGGATCATTTGGCCTTGGCCTTATTTTGACAAGATAAGACCTCAGAATTTAGATTTCTCATGTGATCTTCAAGTACAAATCATTATATATTTTTGTGTGTATTTAAAAGGCGTAATTCTTCAATGTCAACATTTAAAATATATCACAGTTTTGTAAAGTTATTGGGAATATTTTTGTTATTTCTTATATATCCAGAATGTAAAAAAAAAAAAAAAAAAAAGAAAAGAAAGAAAAGAAACAGCCTGGGCCTCTCATAAGTGCCACTAAGCCCTGTATTTGTTAATTTACCCATGCATATAAGGTGAGGCTGTGAGGGCTGGAAACCATTCAGGTGATAGAAAGGTTTAAAAAGCTATTTTCTTAAATGCTTGTTCTTTCTCTAAGTACCCAGTGTGAGGAACACTTAAAATAATTTTCACTGAAAAATCTAACATTCTAGAAAATTGAAACCCTCAGGATACATTTAAAAAGGTAAAGCTGCTAAGATTTAACCTTTTCCCTTGGTGTTTAACAACCTATAAATTATCATTATTTCTTGAAGCACGTTAAAGACCAGTCCAGTCTCACCTGGTAGGAAGGAAGGAAGATGGAAGGAATAACCCAGAGAGCGTCCTGCCAACTCTGTCCTGAGTCATTCTTGGCTTGTGAATCAGGGCTTTAGATCATAACCCCAAAAGGCAAGGTGAAACCAAACAGCGAAGAATTTGTACATGTAACACATCCTCTCCGGGGACAACTTGTCAGAGTGGATGTTTAAAGAATGTGAGACTGAACCATTGGAAAGATAAACAGGCATATATTCAGGTGCTCAGCAATGTAGAAAAGTCAGTTAAGCGTCTTATTTATTGCTGTGTGACAAATTACTCCAAAATTTATTAAAAAAAAAAAAAAGTAGGCAAGAAAACAAAATGAACCTGTTTGTTTTTCTCTCCAAGAATACATTTGCACCAACAGTATAATCCAGCATGTTTTATCTGGAAGCATAACTGTTATGGGTTCCATTTGTGTGTAATAAACTGATATCTCCCCATCAAAAGTCCTGATACATCCTGAGTAATTTCCCAATCTGTGAGGATGATGATCTAATACCTGGCTTCCTGTATTTACCTTCTAAAAGCTCATCCCAGTGCTTATTACTTTTCGGACATATTGTCTATACTCTCCTACAGTTGTTCTCTGACCTGAAGTTAGCTGAAAATTATCTAACTTAGACATCACACATATACTATCATGTCAACTCTCTATCTCAGTGCTTGCTCACCTAAGTTTACCTCTGTTGTACTCCACTGGAATTTCTCCTTTGTTTGTTTATCAGCCTTCCTATCTCTGCCATTCTCAATCCAAGCCTTGTCACAGAAGCAGCCCTCTTGCCATCTGTCTAATCTCTTCCCCAACCCCGGCAAGGAATTTGCCCTGAATGAATCTAAATATATGCCTCCTTTTCTGAATTTGGCTTATTGAGCACATCCAGAGGAAGACATGTATACAGGAATATTGAAATAAAAGTCAGAGCCTGCTACCTCAATCAGACCCTCCCAGTGCCAAAACCTGCAAGATTTAAATACTGCTCTTCCTTTCTGATAGTAGATAATCATAGTAGATAAATATACTTTCTACATCACAGGGAAGGCACAAGCTTATGACAACCTTCAGCCATCAAATGTATAATCATGTTACGTCCTTTCACAGTATCCTTGACTCTGCCCTCTTCCGTATCTTTCACGTGCAGTCCGTCCTAAAGTTCAATTTATGTTATGTTGCTGACAGCTCCTCAAATGATTCACAGTCATTGCTATATTCTGGTATTTATGCCTTTGTGGAATCCCCTCTGTATGAGTACGGGCTGCACTTAATAACTTGCTTCTAATGAACAGAACATGGGCGGGGGGGGGGGAAATGGGACGTCACTTCCAAGATGCGGTTACACAATACTGTTACTCCCATCTCACTCGCACTGTCTCTGGCATGAGCTGCTTGCTTGCTTTGATGAAGCAGAAGCTGCCAGGTTGTGAGCTTCTCCGCAGAAGCCACCATGGAAAGGAGCAAGGGAGGCTGAGAAGGAACGGAGACCCCCAGTCCAACAGCTCCCTAGTAAATGCCAGCACCCCCCCTGATGTGGGAAGTAGATTTTTCCCTACTCAGGCCCTCCAGTCATACCGGAGCCTCACCTGGCAACCTGATTGCATCCCATGGGAAACCCTGAGCAGAAAAACAGCTAAGCCACGACCTACAGAATATGTTTGGTAACAAGTGGTGTTTCTAAGCCACTAAATTTTGAAAGGATTCGTTATGCAGAAATACATAACTATTATCTAAAATGCTTTATTTAGAGCATGATTCTGGAGCCAGACTGCTCAAAACTCCTCATTTCCTCAATTCGCATACTGTCTGCCACCTTCCAGCGGTGTGAACTGGGGGAAGTTGATTAACTTCACTATGACTAAATGTCCTCACTTATAACCTGACGATAATAATAGTGTCTACCTTTTAAGATCACTGTAAGCTGAAATGAGTTAATAACAGTGAAACCCTAAGAACAAAGTCTAAAATTCTTTGTATTCTATGTACTATTAATGTCCCTTAGTATCCCATGACGACCCTGCTACCACTCTGGTATCAAAGGTGCATTTTTTTTTTTTTAACCACTGAAACAGCTCTTAAGTTGTTTTGCTCGTTTCATCTTCATTCTCATCGTATTCATTCTGCACTGCAGCCCAATAGAGCTTTTCATATGTACACTTCACCGGGCAGGTTATTTCTCTGCAGTAAGCTTTTCATTGAAGTTATGTTGTATTTAGAAACAATCAGTGTGGCTCGCAGGGACCTGCCCACCTTTCTAGACCCATCTCTCGACATCCTCTCCCCTGCATCTGTACTCTAAACCAGTTTAGCTTAATGAATATCCCTCATCCTCACCTGACTCTGGGCCTGTATATGTGCAGTACCTTCTCTGATTGCCCACATGTCATGAGGCATAGCACATTTATAATTAATATTTTACATATAGTGTTTGTATTTCTCTCTCACGTGAGAGGGGCCATATGGCTCATGTTCATTACTGTTTTCCCAAGGTCAAAAGCAATGCTTGAATAATACAGTAGTAGCTGCTCAACAGATATTAGCAGAATGAATGGTGGCCTGGACTAATGCAAAGACTTGGCTTCGGAAGTAAAAATGTAAGGAAAGATACAGGTAAGTGTTAGAAATAATGTAGAACTGGCAAAGCCTTTAAATTCCTTTAAATTCTATGAAAGAGAGATACACAGCAATAATGTTAACATGGGCTGTCCATTAAAATACAAACCTTACGTTATAAAATATATGCTGTCTGTGAAAAACATTTTTTATATAAAAAATATGGCTAGTTACAACAGTCACATAAATATATACAAATACATGCATATACACAAATATAACAAGTAGAAAAAGAAAGCAGAGATTTTTTTCAAAATAGCATTTTGTAGGTAAAAACAGTACTCTTTCAATTGCTGTATCCAGTGCTCTTGCCTTGACCTTATTTTTAGTAATTTCTCTGTCACCTCCCAAACTGTTCTTCTTTCTTCCCTACCAGACATTGAGTTTTTCTACGTCTATCCCTTTCTCTGTAACCACACCTTCTGTTTTTCTTCTCTCCTAACTCTACTCCATACAGTTTTGATTTTTGCCATCTTCCCTTTTCCCATGAGAAAGACTTTCATGGAAACACAACAAAAATTTGCATAATAAATATATTACGAACACCTTTGTGTCGAAACTCCATCAGTAAGATTGTAAAAAGAGCCACAAGACTTGTAGAGTGTCCTTAGACTTGAAGTATCATGACCTAAGAGCAAATAACCTAGTAACTATAGTTTCACATAGGTGTTATCTTAGTATATTTGGGAAACGAAGTAGACTGGAAGTCTGAGACCAAGGATATGGTCTTGTGGGTAAGAAATTATCTACCACAGAAACCAGAATTCATGCATTTGACTTTAGGCTCTTTCTACTATTGGTAGTATTAAAATTTGGCCAAAACTACCTCCTAATAAATACATATTATGGTGTCATTTCTGTACATAGGCTCTCCTTGTCTATATAATGAAGTATAAACTTAACATGACATTCAAGGCCCTACATGGTCTGATACAACACTCTCTAGCTTCACCTCCAGGTACTGTTTTCTCCCTCCACATATACATGTTTCAACACGATACACTAGACTTTGTAGGCCCTGGGACATAACATGCAACCATATTTTAAACCTTTCACATGGGTTCTGCTGCCAAGAGATTACTCCTCTATAGACCTTACGGTTTCCTTCTTACCATTTAAAACTACTCCACAAGTTGTCTCCTCAGAGGCCTCTAGAGAGAGAGTTATATGAGATACAAACTCCTCCCTCTGCCCTCTCTAAGAACCACATATAAGCCTTTATTATAAAATTTATCATATCAAATCACAGCATGTGGTCAAATGTCTCTATTATTTTTCTAAGCTCTAAAAGCTTCCTAAAGGCAGAAATGATACCAGGATCTTTATGTTATCATGGCCTAGCATAGAACATGGCACATAATATGGACTTAGTAAAAATATTTATTGGATAGATGGACAGGGGACCAAAACCTAGAAGTCGCCAATCCCAAACAATCAAAGTACGCATTCAGTGTTAGACTCCTCCAAAATGTCTCCTGCTCATGTCATAAAATAATAGTAATTTCTTGAACATATTTTCTAGAAATTTGGAAATATATACACTGTTTAGAGAATGAAGATTGATAGTTTGAAAAACCAGATGAGTATTAAGTTTCATGGAAATTGAAAATAAATTTTGGATTGATAGTTTGCTTACTTTCTTTTCATTTCCATAATGATTTGCTTCTTCCAAACTTTAAATGTACTGTTTATTGATGTATCAGGTATGAGTGCATTATTTTAATACATGTTTCTTATTTATCTTATGTGGTAATGTAGAAACCTGCATTGTAGATTATTTTAATTTTAAAATATTCTGAATTTTATATAAATTGCATTGTACTTAATCTTGACCATTGACATTAGGCCAACATGGAGTTAAGTCTCAGCTCTGCCATTTATTAGTCATAGCTCTGCAAGTTTGGCCAAGTTATATAATATCTTTAAAGTTATAAATACCTGAAACTTGAAATTAATATAGTTTCTAAGAAAGATGTGTCTGAAATGTAATAAAATTATATATAAAGCTCTTAATGCTCACTACATAGTAAGTTTTGATATATTTTAGGTCTTAATGTTTTAGTTTTTACTGTTGAAACAGGATGCTATCCCTACCTAAAGCATGTTGTTTATATAAATGTCTTGTCCATTTCCTCTTTTTTCTTGTATGTCTTTAATCATTTCCCCTCCCCTCCTCCTGAACCTCAGACGATATCTTGGTTAAGTTTTTTCTCCCTAAAGAAAACTGTGCCTCACAACTCCCACCCCCAAACCACTACCTGTGTCCTTCTTGGTCACCAAGCTGTGACGAGTCCATGCACCCTCACTGCTTTACCTTGGACCATTTATTTTTAACCTAGTGTAATCACCATAGGAACTGGTTTTCACAGTATCACCAGTGACTTTTTAACTGACAAATCAAAAGATGTGTCTATATCTGCCTCTTTATAGCACCTGTATAGTATGTTATGGACAGCCAATTATATCTTGGTTCTATCACCTGTGCTTCCTGTATCTTTCGGTTGCCCCATTTCAGAATCATCTCACTTTTGTTCCTAAGCCTGTGTCTAGAAAATTCTTGTTACATGTGCCAATTAACTTTATTACATCATTTTTTACTAATTTATCTTTTATTATTTTTCATTTTCTCAGGAGTTTCTTACATACTTTTCCTAGTTGTCATAAATTTTGTATATGGGAACACTTTACAAAAATAAGTAAAACAGTATCTACTTCCAGAAGAATATATCCATTTAATAGATAAATTAGTTAACAAAGATATTGTTCTTGTATTCAAATGTTGACTTAAATATAGCAAATGTTTTCTTTCTAATCATAATACTATGTGACATAGATTAAAAGAGAAATTGGAAACCTGTATATGCTTGTCAATGATACTCTTTCTAAATGATAAATGTTGTCATTTAAAAAAAAAAAAAAGAAAGTTCCCCTGGCCTTCTCAGCTTACCCATAAAGAAATAATATAATGCTAACTGAAATAATCATCTCATTTATATGAATACTTTTTATATAGCCATACATGAAAATATATATACATATATAAATTTCAGTTGTGAGGTTTAGCAGTTGTTTAGGGTTGAAAAGTAAATTTAGATCACACGCGCCGGGCCCGCCACCGCCCGTTTTAATGCGTAAAGCACACAAACTATGGCATCGTGTTTAGCCATAGCTTTCACATGTTTGGGACTTTGTATATTCTAGTTGCAAATATGGTATGCACTTGAAGCTAGATGTAAGATACTTATGATATAGTATGTTGGAAGGGTATGTTCGTGTAAAGGATGCAATATAAATCCGTGTTGAAGAGATATTAATTATCATGTATAAAGCTTCAGTGCAGTTTGGGAGACTATGATGAGAAGAAGGAATACACAAGATGGGTAGATGAGTTTTTACTAGATCCTCAAAATCCAGGCAAAATGATTTGGATAATATTAGAGGACTTTGCAGGGGAAAAATGGATTCACACACTGAATGTTGTCTCTCAGAGGTAGCTTGGAGAACTGTTTTCATGGTCCCTTTAAGAAATGGTATAACTCTAGACAGACAAAGCCTAAAAATGTAAAAAGCTGGGTAGATAAGCAGAGTATTCTGGAAAAGAATGAACACCTCTTAGTGATAGAGTAATAATAAACAAATTGATAAAAAGAATACCAGTTTCATTATAAAAGAGAAGGGTTTATCTACTTCAAACCTACCCGTATGATATAAATATTCAATATTCAATTTATTTCAATAAATATTGAAAATAATAGCTGAAATAGCCCAAAGGCATTGTACAATCAGTCCTAACTTTCGTGTGGTCCCAAATCTGTCACTTGACTATAATAAGTTTCAGATAAAATTTTCACTAAAACACTCTAAGTAAAACACTCCTCTGAGGAGATTTGTGACAAAATGTGATTATTCCTCTTGAACTTTATATAGTATGTCGTGGTTGAATAAAGCAGTTGCTAGTCAGAAAAAAAAAAAAAAGAAAGAGCCCTACATATTACAGCCACTATACTGAACTATATCAAAGGACCATAGGAACAAAATATACTTTGTTCCATTCCTTGGAATACAGCCATCTGATTTAATGTTAGGAAAGAAAAAAAAAAAAAAAGAAAAAGGAAAGGAGAGAAGGAGAGAAAACAAATACATATACATACAAACATACATACAAAAACATGCCCATCCTAAAAAACTACTTAAGAGGGCTTTGAAAAATACTCTAGATGGATTTTAGAAAAGAAAAGAAATTAATCTCTTTGGGACATTGCAGAAAATGTAAGACAATAAGTGCTGCGCCGACTGACATCTCTAATGCTTCTGTCCAGTGAGGTAGAAACTAGTTTTCTGCATGGCTGCTCAGCCCAAGAGCAATGACTTTCAGCAAGAAAACAACACAAACTGGGACAAGAGGTACATTATAAGGAGAGGCTTAAAGATGTCTGATGAAATATTGAGTGCCATTTTCACAGTATAATTGGAAAACAGTTTTGTACTACTAGATTGAGAAATAACTTGTAAGTGTCTGATTTTAAATATGTTCTGTTACTTCGTTTTTACTCTCCCGTTAATACAGTCTTGTAGTTGGGTTTTTCCCTTCTTTCTTGTTAATGGGTTATTACAACAATAAGGAGAAAACTACTTTTTAAAGACAATTCCAATTACATGTACAAATGGTCAGTTCTGTCCCGTGGCAGTCGAGATTCAAGTCTTCCTTGTTAAGCATGTCTATAAACTTTCAATAATTCACTGATACTCTCATGACGGTCATAATACTGCCTCTTTAGAGTTTTGATTCATGGAAATGGTTGGTAAACTATTCTAAAGTACTCTAGTTGAAGAAATGGGATAGCTTTATTTTGTATGTGCCACGCCTTGTGCCCTGTTGCAAGGCCTAATGGATTTTAAATGTTTTATCAGTTTTTAAAGTATTTTTCCATGAGTGATAGAATTTATCATTTTATCTTTCACAAGTTACTCTTCTGTTAGCTTTTATTTTTCTTGTCTATCTTCAAATAGTAAAAATTCTTTACTTACTGACTTGTTAAGTAGAGGATCTTGTAAGATGTTAGGCTTTCACTAGAAAATTATGCTTATCTGTATCAAAATAACTCATTTATCCATAAATCTATGTGGAAGTATACTGTTTGGAAGTGAATCCACATCAACATTATCTAAAAGTAAAGGGCGGGCACCTGGGTGGCTCCGTCCATTGAGCGTCTGATTTCGGCTCAGGTCATGATCTCACGGTCCGCGGGTTCGAGCCCCGCATCGGACTTTGTGCTGACAGCTTGGAGCCTGGAGCCTACTTCAGATTCTGTGTCTCCCTCTCTCTCTGCCCCTCCCCTGCTCATGCTCTGTCTCTCCCTCTCTCTCAAAAATAAACACATGAAAAAATTTTTAATAAAAATAAAAAATGAAAGTAAAGGGCCTTCATAAGAACCTTTCCTACTTAACTTAAAGAACAAGCTTGAAAACCCAAGATACTATCACGATGAACACTGATTTTCAACTTTCTCTATTTATGAAATGAAAAATACACTCCTGTGTGTCTCTAGGGGTACAGTAGTCTAGAAGTATATCTCTGATATTGACACCAAGGGCTATTTAGCAAAAAACAAGTAGTTTCTTCATACAGCACCCTAAAAGATATTACAGATTTACAAGTTCTTTGAGAATCACGTTTAGTTAAGTTTATTTTATCTCATGCCTCTTACTTCTGTGCCTTTAGTATCTAGAACATTGCATTTTAGAATGACACTTAGCAACTCCTGAAATAAATTAATAGGTTGAATTTTCCCATATTTACTATATATAGCAATCCGTGAACAATTTTGGTCTAGCATCTATTTTTAGTTCGTTCAGCTCTTTGGAAAAATAGATTTCCTTCTTTTCTCACCTTTAGATTGAGCTTAGATTATTTTTACAAGGAGATAATGTGCGTGCATGTATTTAAAGTCTTTGGGATAGTGTGTCCATATACCTTACCTATTGCTATTTTTATTAATAGCCCTGACACCTCAGAACAATAGAAATTCCCTTCCTTTGCTATATAAGATGCATGTTACAAATGGACTCCCCCGAGAAGAATGTTGTTTAAAATAACTTTGGACAGAAAAACTTATCCTGGAGTTTATTTGCTTGCTATCACAGTCACCTCCTAGGTCTTGCAATCGAAATTAGCTATTCTTCGAGTCCCCCTTCAACCTCCATCCATTCTGTTGTGAGGACTTACTGTTCCTTTCCCTTGCTTCACTCTTTGCACCAGCTATTTTAAAATATTTTAAATTTATATATGCAGTACAATATTTTTTTTAGATGAAGTGCACCGGATCCATCTAAAAACAACTTTTGCCAAGCTAGTCATCAAGGAACATCTTATTAAATACTAAGACTTTTCCAGATTTTTGTCATCATCTCTAATCATGGCCTCAAACTACATCATCTTTAATCATGATAACTTTTCTTTTATACATCTCTGGATTTTTTTCTAAGCAATTATCATTTTGTTTTGATTCTCTGTTTTGGGATTCTGTACTCTTATTTTACAATACATTGATTGGTTTAGAATTAAATAACCAGCTTAGAAGTTATTTATGGTCTTGAAAGACAGTTTTGTTTTTTGTTTTTTTAATTATAAGTTGCCCAGACATCATTTCAAATTCTCTATTATATTTCTGTCTGCACTCAGGGATAATTACTAATCTAGACTCTATACTTGTTTTAACTCATTTATTCCTTAGACGAACTAATAATATAAGAATAAAAAGTAACCTCCTTTCACATATAAGAAAACTGAGGTCCAGGGAGTTTAAGCAACCTGCTAAAGACCGCACAGCCAGTAAAACAATAAAGCTGGGATTGAAACTGAGTGACTGCCCTGAGAGACTTAACCTTTCAATCACTGTGTTATACTTTGATTTGGGAGGAATATGGCTGAGACCTTGACAAGTCTTCAACCTTGTGACTATTTTTATAGTCAGAGTTAAAACTATTTTGTTACCAAGCAGAGAATAGCAAAGCTATTTAGATTTGTGGGGACTGTTAGCTAGGCTAACTTACTAAGTATCCACCTTCTTCCAACCAGCTTTGTCTCTCACTTCCATGACTCGCATCTATGGGTCACGAAATATTAATAAGCAAAAGTCCTGGATCATTAAATATTTGCAACCCTGGAGGATAATTAGAAATCCCCAAAACCTGGAATGCTTCTTTAGCCTATGACTTTATTTAAAAAAGAAAAAAGAAAAAAAAAAAACATGAGTTTGACTAGAGCCTATTCTCTCAAGTAAGAATTATAAACTATTAAAGGTAAATTAGGAAAAAAATTACATGTATGAACGGTGAATAATAAGAATTAATATGATTCTTCAAAGTTTTATTTTTCCTAAGATTACATACATACTCTCATTCTACTCACTGAATTGTGAGGAATTCAGTTCTTGACTCCAAAGCTTTAAAAACAATTCAAGTTCTTATGTTAACCTTTTATTTCTTCTTTCTTTCCTTAACAAGAGTATGTGCACCCATTTCGTAATCAGAAGCCATATGATAGCGACCAAGGTTTATGAGTATTTCTTTTTTTTTCTTTTTTAAAAAATGTTTTATTTATTTTTGAGAGAGAGAGTGCAAGCAGAGGAGGAGCAGAGAGAGAGGGGGACAGAGGGTTCAGCAGGCTCTGCGCTGACAGCAGTAAGCCCACTGTGGAACTTGAACTCATGAGCCATGAGATCATGACCTAAGCCAAAGTTGGACGTTCAGCCGACTGAGCCACCCAAGCACCCCATGTTTCTGAAATTTAAAACATTTGGATGTATATTCACAATGAAGAAATGTTGTGAGTTGGCGAAATATGGTGGAGTGATTCTAAAATTGTAGCTTGTTCCTCATCACAGAGGAATCTCAAAGAATATGGGGAATTGGAGCCACAAAAGCAACTATTTGGCCCATAATTTATTCTCTCTCACTTTCAATTATTTTCATTTGTTTAATACTAACAATTAAGTCATAGGGTTGTTATGAAGATGAAATGAGACAAATAAATGTAAAATATCTGTTCCATGTTGTAGGCATCTATTAATTTAAATAAAGGGAGCAGAACAATTATAACACAAAGCAGATAAAAACACCAAGGAAATGAATTTGGAAATGATAAAAGGACAATGAAAGCATAGGATCTTTCATTGGTCTAATCATTTAGATATATAATTCTCATATACTTCCTATTATTTTTCTGCTCTCAGTATTTGATAACTGGGATAAGGAGAGAATTAAGGTCTTTGGATTATTAGTAAGAAAATGGGGGGAAAAAGCAGTTTATAAAGAATATGCAGCTAGAAACCAGAAGACTTGAGATATAGTTGTGAATATGCTATTAAATGTTTGGGTAACTTTGTTTACATCAGTTTATTTTTTGTTTGTTTCAAGTTTTTATTAAATTCCATTTAGTTAACATACAGTGTTATATTAGTTTCAAGAGTAAAATTGAGTGAATCATCACTAACATATAACACCCATTGCGTATCACAGCAAGTAGCCTCCTTAATATCCATCACCCTTTCAGCCTATCCCCCACTAACCTCCCATCCAGAAACCTTCAGCTGGTTCTCTATAGTTAAGATTCTGTTTCATGGTTTGTTTCTTGCTTCCCCCTCCACCACATGTCCATCTGTTTAGTTTCTTAAATTTTACATATGAGTGAAACCATATGGTATTTGTCTCTCTTTGACTTATTTGCTTAACATAATACACTCTAGCTTCATCCATCCATGTCGTTGCAAATGGCAAGATTTCATTCTTTTTACATGGCTGAGTAATACTGCATTGTGTGTGTGTGTGTGTGTGTATGTATATATATGTACGTATATATGTATATGTGTGTGTGTGTCTATATATATATATATATATATATATATATATATATTGCAACTTCATCATCCATTCATCATTTGCTGGACATTGGGCTCTTTCCATACTTTGACTATTGTTGACAATGCTGCTATATATATCAGGATGCATGTGTGCCTTCAAATCAGTATTTTTGTATCCATGGGGTAAAAGTACAATTGCTGGATTGCAGGGTAGTTCTATTTTTAGTTTTTGAAGAACCTCCATACTGTTCTCCAGAGTGGCTGCCCAGTTTGCATTCCCACCAACCCCTTTTTTGCATCCTCATCACATCTGTTGTTTCCTGAGTTGTTCGTGTTAGCCATTCTGACAGGTGAGGTGGTATCTCATTGTGGTTTTGATTTGTATTTCCCTTATGATGAGTGATGTTGAGCATCTTTCCATGTGTATGTTAGCCATCTGGATGTCTTTGGAAAAATGTCTGTGTATGACTTCTGCCCATTCCTTTATTTGATTATTTGCTTTTTGGGTGTTGAGTTTTATAATTTTTTATGGATTTTGGATACTAAACCTTTATCACATGTGTTATTTGCAAATATCTTCCCCATTCCATTGGTTGCCTTTTACTTTTGTTGATTGTTTTCTTCGCTATGCAGAAGGTTTTTATCTTAATGAAGTCACAGTAGTTCATTTTTGCTTTTGTTTCTCTTGCCCCTGGAGACATACCTAGTAAGAACTTGCTACGGTGGATGCAAAGATGTTGCTGCCTGTGTTCTCCTCTAGGACTTTGATGATTTCCTGTCTCACCTTTAAGTCTTTCATCCATTTTGTACTTATTTTTGTGTATGGTGCAAGAAAGTAGTCTAGTTTCATTCTTTTCCATGTGGCTGTCCAGTTTTGCCAACACTATTTATTGAAGACACTGTATTTTTTCCCATTGACTATTCTTTCCTGCTTTGTTGAAGATGAGTTGATCAAATAGTTGTGGCTTCATTTCTGGAATTTCTATGCTGTTCCATTGATCTCTGTGTCTGTTTTTGTGCCAGTACCATACCATCTTGATCACTATAGTTTGCAATATAACTTGAAGTCTGGAATTGTAATGCCTTGCAGGTTTGCTTTTCTTTTTTCAAGATGGCTTTGGCTATTCAAGAGGTCTTTTGTGTTTCCATACAAATTTTAGAGTTGTTTGTTCTAGCTTTCTGAAAAATACAGGTGGTATTTTGATAGGGATTGCATTAAATATGTAAATATGTACATTCACCTCGGGTAGTATAGCATTTTAACAATATTTGTTTTTCCAATCCATAAGCATGGAATGTTTTTCAATTTCTTTGTGTCTCAATTTCTTTCATAAGTATTCTATAGTTTTCAGAGGGCCTATCTTTTACCTCTTTGGTTAGGTTTATTCCTAGGTATCTTATGGTTTTGGGTGCAGTTATAAAAGGGATCGATTCCTTGATTTCTCTTTCTGCTGCTTCATTATTGGTATATAGAAATGCAGCAGATTTCTGTGCATTGATTTTGTATCCTGCAACTTTACTGAATTTGTGTATCAGCTCTAGCAGGCATTTGGTGCTTTTGGGTTTTTGTTGCTTTCGGGTTTTCTACATAGAGTATTATATCTTCTGTGAATTAGTGAAAGTTTAACTTCTTCCTTGCCATTTTGGATGCCCTTTTGTTTCTTTTTGTTATTGATTGCTCAGGCTAGGAATCCCAGTACTGTGTTAAATAACAATGATGAAAGTGAGCATCCTTGTCTTGTTCCAGATCATAGAGAGAAAGTTCTCAATTTTTGCCTATCGAGGATGATATTAGCTGTGGGTCTTTTATATATGGCCTTTAAGATGTTGAGGTATGTTCTCTTTATCCCTACTTTATTGAAGTTTTTTATCAAGAAAGGATGCTGCACTTTGTCATATGCTTTTTCTGAATCTATTGAGAGGATCATATGGTTCTTATCCTTCCTTTTATTAATGTAATGTATCTTATTGATTAATTTGTGAATATTGAACCACCCTTGCATCCCAGGAATAAGTTCCACTTGATCATGGTGAATGATTCTTTTAGTGTAATGTTGGATTCAGTTTGCTAGTATTTCATTGAGAATTTTTGCATCTATGTTTATCAGCGATATTGGCTGATTCTCTTTTTTAATGCATTCTTTGGTTTCAGAATGAAGGTAATGATGGCCTCATAGAATGAGTTTGGAAGTGTTCCTTCCATTTCTACTTTTTGGGATAGTTTGAGAAGAATAGGTACTAATTTAAATGTTTGGTAGAATTACCCTAGGAAGCCATCTGGCCCCAGAATTTTGTTTATTTGGTGATTTTTGATTACTGATTCAATTTCTTTACTAGTTATGGATCTGTTCAAATTATCTATTCTTCCTGTTTCCATTGGTAGTTTATATGTTTCTAGGAACTTATCCATTTCTTCTAGATTGTCCAATTTGTTGGCATGTAACTTTTCATAATATTCTTTTAAAATTGTTTGTATTTCTGTGGTGTTGATTATAATCTTACCATTCTCATTTATGATTTTATTTAGTCCTTTCTCTTTCCATTTTGAATAAGTTTGGCTAAGGGTTTATCAATGTTATTAATTCTTTCAAAGAACCAGCTCCTGGTTTGGTTGATCTGTTATACGGAGTTTTTTTGTTCCTTTGTTTTTCATTCATTTCTGCTTCAATCTTTATTATTTCCCTTCTTCTTCTGGCTTTATTTAGGCCTCATTTGTTGTTCTTTTTCTAGCTCCTTTAGGTGTAAAGTTAAGTTCGGTATTTGATATTTTTCTTTGCTTCTTTTTTCTTTATAAATAGTTTTAATGTTTATTTATTTTTGAGAGAGAGACAGAGTGTGAGTGTGGCAGGGGCAGAGAGAGAGGGAGACACAAAATCTGAAGCAGGCTCCAGGCTTTGAGCTGTCAGCACAGAGCTTGTCATGGGGCTCGAACTCACAGACTGCAAGGCACCCCTCCACGTATTTTTTTAAATTATTTTTTTTTAATTTCTTCTTTTAACTTTCTGGTTGACCCGTTCATTTTTTAGTAGCATATTCCTTAACCTACATTTATTTGTGGTCTTTCCAAATTTTTTTCTTGTGGTTGACTTCAAGTTTCATAGCGTTGTGGTTGATGCATTGTATGATCTTACTCTCTTTGTACTTGTTGAGGCCTGATTTGTGACCTAGTATGTGATCTATTCTGAAGAATGTCCCATGTGTACTTGAAAAGAATTTGTATTCTGGGGCCCGTGGATGGCTCAGTTGGTTAAGTGTCTGACTTGGGCTCAGGTCATGATTTCACAGCTTGTGAGTTGGAGCCCCACATTGGGCTCTGTACCGACAGCTCAGAGCCTGGAGCCTGCTTCAGATTGTGTGTCCCTCTCTTGCTCTGGTCCTCCCCTGCTAATGCTCTGTCTCTCTCTCTCTCTCAAGAAAAAAAGAAAAAGAATGTGTATTCTGCTGCTTTAGGATTGAGTATTCTGAATATGCCCCTTAAGTCCATCTGATCCTGTGTGTCATTGAAAACCATTGTTTCCTTGTTGATTTTTCTTTTCTTTTTTTTTTTTTTTCTTCCCTTGTTGATTTTTCTGCTTGGATGATCTGTGCATTGGTTTAAGCAGAGTGCTAAATCCCCTACTATTGTTGTATTATTATTAATGAGTTCCTTTTTGTTTGTTATTAATTGTTTTATATATTTTGGTGCTCCAGGTTGGGAGGTGAATATTTATAATTGTTAGATCCTCTTGTGTAGATATAGTGCCCTTCTTCATCTCTTATTATAGTCTTTGGTTTAAAATCTAGTTTGTCTGATAGAAGTATGGCTACTCTGGTATTCTTTCGATATTCATTGGCATGATAAATGGCTCTCCATCCCCTCACTTTCAGTTGCAGATGTCTTTAGATCTAAAATGAGTCTCTTGTAGGCAGCCTATAGATGGTTGTTGTTTGTTTATTTATTTGTTTGTTGTTTTTAATCCATTCTGACACCGTGGTCTTTTGATTGGAGCATGTAGTCATTTTATATTCAGAGTGATTATTGATAGATATGTAATATTTAGTGCCATTTTATTACTTGTTTTGTATTGTTTCTGGAGATTTTACTCTCTTCCTTTCTAGCCTTTGTCACTTTTGGTCTTTCCTTCCTGCTCAGAGTCTCCTTTAATATTTCTGGCAGGGTTGGTTTAATGATCACAAACTCCTTTAGTTTTTGTTTGTCTGGAAAACTCTTTGTCTGTCCTCCTATTCTGTATGACAGCCTTACCACATAGAGTATTCTTGGCTGCACATTTTTCCAATTCAGTACATTGAATATATCATGCCACTGCCTTCTGGTTTGCCAAGTTTCTGTGGAAAGATCTCCTGTTAACCTTATTTGTCTTCTCTTATAAGTTAAGGGCTTCTTTTATCTTGCTGCTTTTAGGATTTTTCTTTATCTCTATATTTGGCAAATTCAACTACTATATGTCTTGGTGTTGTCCTGCTTTTGTTGATTTTGATGGGAGCTCTCTGTGCCTCCTGGATTTGAATGTCTGGTTCCTTCCCCAGATTATGCAAGTTTTCATATGTAATTTCCTTAAATAAACCTTCTACCCCCTTTTTCCCTCTCTTCTTCTTCTGAGGCTTCTATGATACAAGAGTTATTATGCTTTATGGAGTCACTGAGTTCTCTAAGTCTATATTCATGATCTAATGTTATTCTTTCCCTCTTTTCAAATTCATTATTTTCCATAATTTTGACTCTTATATCACTTATTCATTCCTCTATTTCTTTCATCCTGGTTGTTATACCATTTGGTTTCAATTCTTGGCTATTTTACTTTTCATATTGGCCTAGCCTTTAGGTCTTTTACCTCTGCAGCAAGGGACTCCCTGGTGTCTTCTATTCTTTTCTCAAGCCCAGCTAGTATCCTTATGGTTGTTGCTTTAAATTCTGGATCAAGCATGTTATTTATATCTTTTTTTATTAGATCCCTAGTCATGACCTTTTCTTGTTTATTTTTTTGTTTTTTTTTTTTTTTGTTTTTTCTTTTGGGATGAGTTCCTTCTGTCTTGGCATTTTGTGTAGGTCTCTGTCTTCTTCACTGTGTTAGGAAATCGTGTTTGTTTACATCAGTTTATTGGAAATGATGTGTCACATCTTTTGATATTTTAAAATTGTATGATTCTCAAGGCCAGTGATTTTGTATAATGCAAGTTTATGACAAACCAAATGAAATCAAATATATCTAACAGTTCATCAACAATACACCTTATCTGGTTTAAAAAAAAAAAACTACAGTAGTTTTTGTTTGTTTGTTTGTTTGTTTGTTTGTTTTTATAGCAGTCAGTTCCTTTGCTTCATGTATTAGTTGTAAAAACATTAAGAAGCTAAAATTACTGGGGCGCCTGGGTGGCTCACTTGGTTGAGCGTCCAACCTCAGCTCAGGTCATGATCTCACAGTTTGTGAGTTCAAGCCCCGTGTCAGGCTCTGTGCTGACAGCTCAGAGCCTGGAGCCTGCTTCGGATTCTATGTCTCCCTCTCTCTGCCCCTTCCCTGCTCATGCTCTGTCTCTCTCTGTCTCTCAAAGATGAATAAATGTTAAAAAAAAAAAAAGAAGTGGGGCGCCTGGGTGGCGCAGTCGGTTAAGCATCCGACTTCAGCCAGGTCACGATCTCGCGGTCCGTGAGTTCGAGCCCCGCGTCGGGCTCTGGGCTGATGGCTCAGAGCCTGGAGCCTGTTTCTGATTCTGTGTCTCCCTCTCTCTCTGCCCCTTCCCCGTTCATGCTCTGTCTCTCTCTGTCCCAAAAATAAATAAACGTTGAAAAAAAAATTACAAAAAAAAAGCTAAAATTACTTAAGAATAATAAAATTTTAAGAAAATATAAGACACAGATGGTCATGAAAATATTGAAATATTAAATAGAAAATTAGTTCAGATTACTCTTTTCGGGAAAAAAAGACATTGGAGATTTGAAGATTTCCTTTCAAAACATTTCGTGATTGGAATAGGAAGGACAGCCACTCTTGGCGGGTAAAGTAGTAATGAGAAGATAGAAATAATTGAACTTAACAGTGGTAAATGTGCATCTTCAACAAATGCAATTTAAAATTTAGACAGCTAACACATATACTCTGGGAATACATTTAACAAATAGTTTTATGTATACTAATAGGATGAAAAATGGATTTCTAGAATTCTCTCAAGAGTCTAACTAAAATCTAAGTCTGCCTAGCAATGAGTTCCATGCTTGATTTCAAAACTCACTGCTAATGTCACAGAAGTTATAATAATAATTAACCACTTTACCAAGAAAGGAAAAACTGTTTTTCATTTAATTGTATTGGTGACTAATACTTGAAATAATGTATAAAATTTTTGTCTTATGCTGTCATAGCTAAAACATACACAAAATCATTTTAATCTAAAATTTAAATTATAAAGTTGTTAAAATATTTTTCCCTTTATAATAAAGTTCTATTTTTGTTTAATTATAGACAAAAGGTTCTCAAACCATGACACCTTCTGGCTCCCAGAAAAAAGTTAAGAGAACTCTGCCAAACCCACCTCCCGAGGAGACCTCCACAGGCACTCAGTCAACATACAGCACAATGGGCACAGTTTCCAGGAGAAGGATCTGCAGAACCAACACAATGGCACGGGCCAAGATTCTCCAGGATATAGACAGAGAGCTTGATCTTGTAGAGAGGGAATCTGCAAAGCTTAGAAAGAAACAAGCAGAACTTGATGAGGAAGAAAAGGAGATCGATGCCAAGTTACGGTACCTGGAAATGGGAATTAACAGGAGGAAAGAGGCATTATTAAAGGAGAGGGAAAAGAGAGAGCGTGCCTACCTCCAGGGAGTAGCTGAGGATAGGGATTATATGTCTGACAGTGAGGTGAGCAGCACCCGACCCACCAGAATAGAAAGTCAGCATGGCATAGAGCGACCAAGAACTGCTCCCCAAACTGAATTTAGTCAGTTTATACCACCGCAAACCCAAACAGAATCTCAACTGGTTCCTCCTACGAGTCCTTATACACAATACCAGTATTCTTCCCCTGCTCTTCCTACCCAAGCACCCACCCCATATACCCAACAGTCCCATTTTCAGCAACAGACTTTGTACCATCAGCAAGTTTCACCTTATCAGACTCAACCAACATTTCAAGCTGTGGCAACAATGTCCTTCACACCTCAAGCTCAACCTACACCAACCCCACAACCTTCTTACCAGTTGCCATCACAAATGATGGTGATACAACAGAAGCCAAGGCAAACTACATTATATTTGGAGCCCAAGATAACTTCAAACTATGAGGTAATTCGCAACCAACCCCTGATGATAGCACCTGTTTCTACTGATAATACGTATGCTGTTTCCCACCTTGGGAGTAAGTACAATAGCTTAGACTTGAGAATAGGATTGGAGGAAAGAAGTAGTATGGCAAGCAGTCCAATATCAAGCATATCTGCAGATTCTTTCTATGCAGATATTGACCATCATACTCCACGAAATTATGTCCTAATTGATGACATTGGAGAAATTACCAAAGGAACAGCAGCATTAAGCACTGCATTTAGCCTTCATGAAAAGGATCTGTCAAAAACAGACCGTCTCCTTCGATCCACTGAAACACGTAGGTCTCAAGAAGTGACGGATTTCCTGGCACCATTACAGACTTCCTCCAGATTGCATAGTTATGTGAAAGCAGAGGAAGATCCCATGGAGGATCCTTATGAGTTAAAGCTTCTGAAACACCAGATTAAACAAGAATTCCGTAGAGGAGCAGAGAGCTTAGATCACCTTGCTGGTCTTTCCCATTACTACCATGCTGATACTGGCTATAGACATTTTCCAAAATCCGAAAAGTACAGCATCAGTAGACTCACACTTGAAAAACAAGCAGCAAAACAACTACCAGCAGCCATACTTTATCAAAAGCAGTCAAAGCATAAGAAATCACTAATTGATCCTAAAATGTCAAAATTTTCTCCCATTCAAGAAAGTAGAGACCTTGAACCTGACTATACAAGCTATATGACTTCTAGCACCTCATCTATTGGCGGCATTTCTTCCAGAGCAAGGCTTCTTCAAGATGATATCACTTTTGGACTCAGAAAAAATATTACAGACCAACAGAAGTTTATGGGCTCATCCCTTGGAACAGGACTGGGCACATTGGGAAATACCCTACGTTCAGCTTTGCAGGATGAAGCAGATAAGCCGTACAGTAGTGGCAGCAGGTCCAGACCTTCTTCCAGACCTTCGTCTGTCTATGGGCTTGATTTATCAATTAAAAGAGATTCTTCCAGCTCCTCCCTAAGACTGAAAGCTCAAGAGGCTGAAGCTCTAGATGTTTCCTTTAGTCATGCTTCACCTTCTGGCCGAACTAAGCCTACCAGTTTACCAATTAGCCAGAGTAGAGGAAGAATACCAATTGTGGCCCAGAATTCTGAAGAGGAAAGTCCACTCAGTCCTGTTGGCCAGCCAATGGGAATGGCCAGGGCTGCAGCTGGGCCCCTGCCACCAATATCTGCAGACACTAGGGATCAGTTTGGATCAAGTCATTCATTGCCTGAAGTTCAGCAACACATGAGAGAAGAATCACGAACTAGAGGCTATGACCGTGACATAGCGTTCATCATGGATGACTTCCAACATGCCATGTCAGACAGTGAAGGTAAATTGGGCCTCAACCTACCTTGTTACTCTCAAAACTCAAACTCTTATTTTTCTGCATGTTTAATTTTCCTTCTCCAAGGATGTATTCTACCTTTTTTAGTGCGTCTTTTGCATGTTTACTTCAATTTTATTTCTTGTAAATGGAAATTTGATCTTGTGTATAGATTTCCTAGCATGCTTTTCTTTATTTCCTTTTAGTTTATTATTTTACTGTTGTTTCTTGATTGTTTGCTTGATTTGTTTGGCGTCCACTTTTCCAAAACCATTATTAAGTAATTGTGTCAATAAAATATGGTCATCCCTTAATTCCATAGCTGGAAAGTTTTTCATTGTATGTTTCTTTTATTTTTTAAAAAATGCATTTCTAAATATACTGGTCAGTTTATTTCAGTTTGTGGAAGTATTAAGATTTAGAGCTATTAAGTACTATTCTGCTAGACTTTGTAATAGAAAAGTACTTATGTTATTTTTGTGATATCATTGTTTATTAATTCAGAGAATGTTCTCTTTTTGAGATTCGTTGGCTAAGGACCTGATATTAACATAATGTAAATTTTATAATTCTCCTTAAATAAAAGATTCATATTTTATTTCTCTCACTATGAATATCGTAATTGACAAGTCTGTGCATTTTGCATTACATAACTAGAAAACTTAGCACTAAATATGATATTAACAATAAATAATCATAGCAGTATGCAGGAAACATTATTTAGATTTAGAATAAAATATTTGTACACTAATTTTGTGACAAGGGAGGAGACTTACAGGAATACAAAATGTCCTTTCCATGCCAAGAGGACTCATGACTTTCGGTTCTTTTTTCTCCCTCCTCTATAGTTTACATTTGAACATAGGTATGATTTGAGTCCTGAAAATAAGACATTTCTCATCAAATAAAAGCATTATTATTTCATGCCTTTGAAGACTGTAGAGCACTAAGCTAACATGAACATCTCATCTTTTAAACCTGACATTTTCAGCAAAGACTCACAGGAAAATAAGTGTTCATGAAAAGATTTTTCTTCTACTTCTGTTATCTAGACACTGATATGATTTTAGAAATTCAAATCTAGATTTAAAAAGATTAAATGACTGAATCTGAAAGTGGACAGACTCCTCTTAGTGAAATTCCAACAGACTAGTTACTTTCTGACTTATTTTCTTCTCTACAGGCTATTGGATTGACCATTTTTATTGATAATTATTCAATTAAATAAAGCACACTCTTCGTATATTTTTTGTTTAGTCAATTGTTTGACTCTTTCTAGTTAAACAAGGTTATGATATTATGTGGAAACAGTTTCTTTCGCTACTTTTCTGACAGTCCACATTTTACACACATTATATGTATATAAAACAATTGTGCAGAAGAATATGAAGATTCTTCAATAAACATATTGGTAAAATAACAAGATAAAACAAAAATTCCAACAGGTTTACAGCATAACTAAACACGTAAGGCTGCGTGTGTACATTGAGCATATATTTGACAGGATTTGACAAGTTCATTTATTCATCATGGAGTTTTGTCAACATAGTGCCAGACATGTAAGTGTATCTAGATGTTCCAAAATGTGTTTGTTTACATACAACCCTATAAAAATAACCAAATGTTTTATTTCACATTTATATGTTTGGATGATATATACTCATAGTCATCAAGGGCTGTATGAAAAACATTATCTTCATAAAGTAGATGATGAGACATCATGCTGCATACAAAATTAGGAAATGTATAAGATGATATCAAAGAAATAATTAAAACTAAATGTCAATGAAATTACACAACTAAACTAAAATGTATTTAAAAATAAGACAAGAAATTTAGTTATAAAGAACATGCTTATACAAAATTAGATAAAGGACAACTATAACAAATTGAATTACATATGTAACATTATGTGTGTGAATTATAGTGATTATCTTTGAAAATTGTATGTTTTAAAATGTTAGTTATTTTCTTTGCTTTTTAAATCACATGAACATATTAACTCTTCTTCTGGTAAAGTGATGACCAGCTTTTCTTTTGAAATCTTGGATTCCTTGGGTAAGGGAAAAATTAGAGAATATTTTTCCTAATTACATAACTCATTTGTGAACTAATGAAATATCAGGGATTTTTAAATAAATTTTTACCAAACATATGCTATATCTGTAATTCAATGATGCGAAGATCACTTTGAGAAGTGTTAACATTCATTCTAACAGGCTGTTTAGTATTGAGTAGACAAAAGCAAATTTAATTGATTTCAAATTGTTGTGTACTTTCATTGAATTCAATTAAACTCTAGGTTATAGACTCTAAGAATATTTTTTCAAATGTGTTTTATATGACTTTGGTTAATTTTGAAGTTGCTCACTTGAGATAAAATCTAGATAAGCATCATTTGCGTTGTTTAATATGTAAGGCCATTAGCTTGAAGTCCACAGTTTGACGTGTGTGCGTGGTTGATTATGTGCAGGGCACAATTGCCTTTGCTTTGGAGTGGATTTGGAGGGAAGCTAAGCTCAAAGCAGTCAAGTATATTTATCTCTACAATACAGATATTTTCATGAAAACATTCTTTCAAAGTATACTCCAAGCCAAAAATAAATAATAAAGCATTAATATAAGTGTCTTTTAAAAATGTTTTTTTTAACCTATGTTTGATACTGAATATAATTGAACTATTCATATAACGGTTGGCTGTGAATAATGCTAGACCCCCAAATAGCTTACTTTTAGTTTACATTTAAGATTGCAAGAAAATATCATCAGTTGAAAACAAGGAGATATTAATTTGTAGCAAATTATTTAAATTCATTTGGAAATTACTTTTTATAAAATTTAATTTTTAAAGTGCAGATCTACCATGGAAGATCAGACGATTGGAGTTGGAAACAACTAGCATTTATGTCCAATTAGCTATAAATTATGAAGAAAAAATACAATTTAAAAGTAGGTTCATTTCTTTGGTTGCACTTGATTGATCTATAAATTGTTATGCAAAGTATGACAGATATCCCAACTTAGTTACATATTGAGTCAGTGTAAGGAACAGTAGACAACCAAAGTAGGTAATCAGAAATAAATTGACAAAATTTGAATCAGGTTGAGATTCTGCTTTATTGGCATAGACATAGTCAAGGAAACATGATTTAAAGGATTGTGTCTCAAATACAATTAATGAAGTTATATATTCAAGTGAAATCGTATACTACATCATCTAAGATACTCATTTATTAAAATCAGCTAGATTTTTTTCATGAGAAATATATAGGAATATGTAAGAAGTAAGATAAGATAACTATTAGTGTGGTTGGGGATAATCTAGTGTATAGAGACCAATGATTAACTTATAATTTTGTTTGGTATTTGCTTATCAAATGACTCTTATATTAAATATTTTTTCATAAGTTTAGTTTTTTAGTGTAAAATTAAAACTATTAAAAACCATAATATTATCAAGGAATTTGTGAGTAAAGTTTGTATAACTGCTAATTAAGCTCAAGGGCCAAATTAATATTTATTTTTTAATGTTTGTATAATAATTAGGACATTTAACTTCTTTCTTTAGTTGATGATTAATATTTCTATTTAATTCATCTCCCAAACACGTGTTGTATTTTATGGCATTTAGAAGGCATTGTTTTAGTGTTGAGAGAGGGGAAAAAAGAAAAAGCCTTATCCTCAAGCAGCTTAGAACCTCCTATTAGAGATCAGACAAGCACATATACAGCCACATACCAGGTATGTAACATTGGATTTCCTCAAATTGAAGACTGACTAAATTATGACACATCATCAGTCATCATACTTATTGAGGGTAAATGCTATGGTTAATCACAGGAGGTGACCACGGGACCCCGATCATAGGAGGTCTGGAGGTGAGTAGTGGTATATGTGCTATTGGGTTGCCAATCCTACCAGCAAAGATGTAATGGAAATTGGGGGAAAAAAAAGTGTTGAGAAGTTTTTGAAGAGAGGACAATCAAGGATGTAGACAGAAAAAGGAAACTATGAGGAGTTGGGAGAACTCAAAAGTACAGCATTGTAGATGCTAGAATTTATAGAAAGCCTAAGTTTATAGCACCATCAACGAATCTTTCAGCGCGAGAACTTGAGAAAGACTGCTCCATCTGCCATTTAGGAAACAACAGTGTATTTCCAGATACCCTTTTACAAATTAGGGATCTTTTTGCAAAGAATAAAACTTTAAATGAAGTCAGATTCTATGTATTAGGTAAAATGGGACTTGGGGGCACCAAATAATAGCTTTAAAAGACCGTGGAATTACCAAGAACTGAATGGGCTGAAAAATTTAAAATAATTATGAACTTAAATGTGGTTGCATTTCAGAAAGTATTTTAAGATGTCAAGTTTTGCCACATTATAAATATAGAAAGCAGTCAATCAGCTCTTCAGTCGAATTCCTAAATCTGTGACTGCATGGAAAATAATTATTTAATTTTAATAAAAAATTGTAAATATATTTTAATAGTAGGCTACCAGGTGAGTATGGCACACATGTTCCTAACAGTAGTGTCTGGGATCCTCTTAGAAATAAATGTTTCATTTATTTATTGAATGTCATAGAAATACCATGTTTTCAAAAACATTCGCTTGGTTTTCAAAGCCAGAAGCCACATAGTAGTGGTTGATACAATAGTGGGAAAGTGACAGAATCTTCTGTACTGAAGGAAGACATTTTCCTTAGATGTTAGCGATAGGTGGAGGTAGTGGGGGAGAGGTGAGAAAGTAGAAACTAAAGGGTTGAGGTTGAATAAAATCACTTCTGAGGCATACTCACTTGTTCATTGATTCAGTCACTATCAAAATTTCTTCTCATTTAAAATTTTATTTTATTTTCCTCTGAGAGTTTGAACAGGTGTGTACATTATTTTTTTTCTAAGTTACTCTATGGTACAAAATTTTTATCATAGTGTTGGAAATGATTTTTCTCATCCTACTGGGAATTGTATTTGAAATGCATGAATGGCTAACAAGTCTGGAGCATGTTGGTACTTCAGAGCATCTTCTGTCCTCTATCATCTGTATTAGTTGTGGTTGCAATGTTTGATATTTCCTTGGTCTCCAAAGCCTATCATCTGCGTCGTGAAGAAACAGATTGGTTTGACAAACCCAGGGAGTCTCGTTTGGAAAATGGACATGGTCTGGATCGCAAACTGCCAGAAAGATTGGTCCACTCTAGACCACTTAGTCAACATCAAGAGCAAGTAAGTGCTGTACTGAGCAATCTCTTTTAGATTTATCCCCCACTGCAATTAAAAAAAATATATATATGCCATCAATCAATCAAGCAATCATCCTAGAATGGTCTCAGTATCATTTATCCTAAAATGCGTGGGACTTCGGTCAGTCTTCATAAAAAAAATTGTTTTTCCAGTAACTTAAAGTACTAAGTACCTTATTGAATCACCCATTGACTTTGCAGCAGTGACTGGGCAATTTAAGTGATTCAATCCTCCAAAAGATAATTAAGTTTGTACAACCTACCCAACACTGGTATACAAGGAAAATACATGTAGCTCCTAAAGAACTTACGGAATATTGGGTAAAATTTGTGTGGATAATTTCAGTGCTTTCCAATAACAGTGTGTTCAGGTGTTAAGAAATATAGCAATTAAGGGAGTGGACCAAACCAGGTCAGCTGGGACAGGGAAAGCTTCACTTAGGAAAGAGGAGAATTTATATTTTAGAGTCTATTATATGGACATATTTGTTTTATATTATCTTTGTATTTTATCATCAGAAAAACGCATAAAGTAGATAATATTCATTAATATCTATTTATGTTGGAATTAAACTTAGAGATAAACTTCACAATTAGATAAATATGATACCAAAATGCATGGCCATATTCACTTTAGAACCAATGAGGTGATGTTTGTATGAATTTTGAGAGACACTTAGGAGATCAACATTTGGATAAATTGAAGGAGACTCCTGTGTTAAGCCCAATGGTTTTAAATCGATTCCCTTAAGAGACAGATATTTTCAGACTGTGTACCCATAATCATTAAAATACCCACAGAAGAACCAGTTGACTTATTTCATATACATTATTAATTCCTAAACCATCTTGTCAGATTAGTGATTCTTTGATATAGAAGACAATTATTTTGAATGGCAAAGGTAAACCATATGAACTTACTGTACCTTACTTCAATGTTTGTTACATTAAAGTATAAAAAAGATGACTTTGCCCATATACGTACTATTGAAAAGATAATATCTATACTCAAATTTTACTTCTTCCAAAGCAATTTCAGTTTTCATGGATAAATTTCTTGCTGCTAGATAGGACTTCTGGATCTCCAAATTTTGTTCTGCTTGGTTTTATATATATTTTCTAGAAATCTTGGGATTCTTCTTTCTATATTATAAATATTCTTTTACTGTTTCTGATATCTTTGATAAGATTTGGCTTAGATCCATCTCTCACCCACCTCTCCTCTGGTAACCATGGATGAGTTGATGGGTCAAACAGGATAAGGGCATTAAGGAACACACTTACTGTAAATAAATAAGTATGTAAATAAATATTTTTAAGAAAGGTTTTATGTTAGGATTGTGTTTACCTCTATATACATGTCTATATACTTCCATTTCTTTCTACTTCATTAAAATGTATCAGGTAATTGACGTATACTTTTCTTAGCTTACCTTGTTATTATTAAAATTGTATATATAGCTGGAGTTCAATCTCACCAAATAGAACAGGTTGGAGAGCAAGAAAAATTAATAAACTCATTCTGAACATGTTTATGACGTATAAACTTAACTCTTTTTATCTGCAGTTATGAAAATAATCTGTCAGCTGAAACTAACTTCTTGAATATATTTTACTATGAGTTTCTCTCTTATAATGACTTACTTTTTATATCTTCCCTGTCTCATTTGTTTCTTTGAAGTTTAGTATTTCCCGCAAACCTACATCAGATCACTGAAAGCACAAGTCCTTTAAAGAAATCTTAATAAGATGAAATATATAAACTACAGAGCTAGAAAATAACTTCTATATAATTATTTCCCTACACTACTATTTCCATGAATGCTTCGAATAGTCTTGGCCAACTAATTTATTCAACCAATATTCTTGGAGGATACATTTTAACGTAATCTATGTCCACCTCAAGTCTATTGTATGTAGATGAAACATTAATAACCCTAGTAGTACTGTTTAATTTTAATTTTCTGTTACTAACATCTGCCTATTTATGATTTAAATGCACTGAGGACATAATGCATTCTGTTTAAACAAAATATATTTATAAACCCATACAATGCCAAAATTAAGCAGAGAGAGTATATTTAAGAATCATTTCATGAATTTCTTACTGTTTTTTATAAAGTAGAAAATGTGAGGGTCTTTGTTAGAATTATTTATAGGTAAATGTAATAAAGTAATGTGTATTTTTTTGTTAAAAGTTATTTTTTTACATTTATAAATTTATTACATTTTTAAAAATTTATTTCATTATTTTGAAAGAGAGAGAGAGCACAAGAGAGGGAGAGAGAGCATGGGCAGGGTAGGGGCAGAGAGAAATGGAGAGAGAATCCCAAGCAGGCTCTGCACCGTCAGCACAGAGCCAGACATGGGGCTCAAACTCATGAACTGTGAGATCATGACGTTGGCCGAAATCAAGAGTTGGATGCTTAACTGACTCAGCCACCAAGGCACCCCAGTTTATTGCATTTTTTAATTTTGATGTCTAACATACAAATGAAAACCTACATATGTAGTTACCAAAACCGCAAATATACAGAATTATAAACTATTTATAAAGTGCACAGCCATATAATCAATATACAGACCAAGGAAGGGAAAGTTGTCTGCCCCCCAGATACCATTTTGTGCCTTTTCCAGATTATAATCTTCAACCTCCTCCAAACAAGTAACAAGTATGTAACAAAGTAACAAATAGTGTGACACTAATTGCTTTGATTTCCTTATAGTTTTTTCTCCACAGAAGTTACATAGAACACAACATATGCTTCGATTACATTTGCATAAAGTACAAAATTAATGTGTTTTGGCTTTAATATTTATCTTCAAATACTCTTTGTCATTAAGTCACCATAACTGTATTTTGGTCTAGAGAGAATAACCCAATGGCATTCTCATTTTATTCATTTGTTTGCATCTGTAATCATAAAAAGGTAATATTGAGCTCTTGGTACTAATAAAGCTGAATGCTTGTATTTGGCAACGTATGCATAACAAGAATCTATACCCATAAAATGCTCTGGAGGCGAAGTAATAAACCCAGACTGACTAGTGCAAAATGAATTTTTCTGCTTTTTTAAAAATATCTTATGTAAAAATTCAAGAGACACCCAGAAAACTTTTTCTGAATGTTTATTAAACTCAAAATCATATGATTATTTAAATATATATATTTAAATATATATATATACTTTGTATATATATGTAAATATATATATACTTTGTATATATATGTAAATATATATATACTTTGTATATATATGTAAATATATATACTTTGAATATATATATATATAAATATATATACTTTGTGTGTATATATATACATACATATACATATATATATATATACACATATATACACTTTGAAAGGAAACAAATATGGATTTTCCTTCTTTACCTCATCTCAAAATAGGGCTAATAGCCCTCACAGGGTGAGTATAAAGGTCAGCACTTCCTGACTAATGCCAGCTGCCTCCACGTTCTGCACTAATACACGTGTCTTCTGCAGTCCTCATGCAACTGCAATATTGAGGTACATTAAACTCTTCTGCGGAAGCCACCCTCCCTTACATTCGGGGCCTTTGGATGTCTTGTTCCCTCTCCCTGAGTACTCTTCCTCTTCTCCTTCCTTGTCGAACTCTACTCATCAGTTAGGTCTCCATGTCCTGTCTTACAAGAAGACTTCTCTCACACCACCACCACCTCCCCACAAATTGGGGCAAGTGTTCTTCCCTTGTGCTCCAATGGTTTTGCAGGCATTATGTCACAGGCTGAGAGCTCCCAGAGAGCAGGGGCTCTCGATTCCATACACCACAGGGCCTAGCACAGTCCTTGGAACACAAGAAGGATGCTCTCATCCCTGCAGCTCGCATGCATGGTGCTTAAGAGAGGGAAAGGATGAATGTCTCTGTGAATAGCAGATATGTTAATGCAAGTGTTATCATTTCAGAAGTTTGAAGGCTCAGTTATTCATGAGAATATGTGTAGGAAGGAAGAATTATCCTTTTGCTGGGAGGCATAAAGATGAGAGTTCTTTCAGTGCAGAATCACCAAAAGACAAGGCCAGAGACCAGACTCTGGGGGAGAGGTGTGGGCAGTGCTTCACATCTTGCTCCTACTCCTATTTGACAGAAGCAACATGTGCCCTGAAACTCCATCTCCTGGGGAACTCTGAATACTCACCTGCAGTGCTTAGGGAAAAGCTAAGATTCAACTAGTTCATACATGGGAGATAGGTACCACTGCTTTTCTACACATTTTTGGTCACATTGATCATAATTATGGCAGTTTTATGTTTTTGATTTATTAAGTGAGTTTGTGGTGCTGTTAGAGACAGTCTCTGAAACTATATGAGGTGTTAGGAGATGTTCTGAAAGCAACATTTTATAGAAATGAAGATGCTAACATCCCCTCTACTAACATCGTCATAGGTACAATTTAGAAGGTGATCATTGTTAGCTGATAAAATTCTGGGGAAAATTTTGGAAAATCCTACTTGTCTCCTAGCTGTGCAAGAAATGCACTGAGATTACATCCAACTCTCCCTAGTCTAGAGATTTGGAAAGAGTAACAAAAGGTGAAAATGTGTCTTCCTACTTTATTTTTGACCAAGTGGAAAACGTGACTTTTTAAGATGGTTGTTAAATAAAACATGAAATTAGGGAAATTTAAAATAATGTGAAATAATACCAGTTTTGCTTATCTACAGTATCAAACCAAGATTCATGTATATCTAATAGTTGTAGAATTTTCAATGCACATGGTTTAATTTTTAGTAAAAAAAAAAAATGAAGATCTTTAAATGTGGATTGAGGGAAGTGAAAGAACAGAAGTAGAAAGAGAAAAGATGAAGGGTGGGGGGAGTAAGAAAGGCAGAGGAGAGAAGTTAAGAGTGAAGAAGAAAGGAGAGAGAGGTAGACAGACACTGACACAGAGGAAACAAGACAGGAAGAAAAAAGGAAAATGTATAGACTCTTTTTTCCATGAAAATAAATGAGGTTTTCTTTTTTAAATGTTTTTAATTTATTCTTAGAGAAAGAGAGAGCGAGCGAGCACGTGAGCAGGGGAAGGGACAGAGAAAGAGGAGAGAGAGTCCCAAGCAGGTTCCTGCTGTCAGCACAGAACCCGACATGGAACTCCCTCTCAGGAACGATGAGATCATGACCAGAGCCAAAATCAAGGACTGTTGCTTAAGTGACTGAGCCACCCAGTTCCCCCAATAAATAAGGTTTTCATTAGTTTACAAAGTTATGGTAGTATGCATTACTTGGGTTAACTGATTATACTTACCATAATAGGTTTATAGTCTTGCAGACAACATTTCAGTTTTACTTTGAAGAAATCATATACTATTCCTGGACTCCACAGGATTCTGCTGTTGTTTGGGGAATGTTTTCTGTTCATCAGAAACCCGATTAAGCTTATTCTTTCCTAAAGAGAATAAAAGCAAAAGGCTACAATTTAACCTTGCAGTTTTTAATGCATATGTTACTTTTAATATGTAAAATTCTAGCGATAGAATTCTAACATTCTTACATCTGGATTTACACATTAAAACCACTCGAGTATTCAAAGACCCTTCCTCACAAAGTCAACCTCTCTTGAGTTCTAAATTCTAGGGGCGCCTGGGTGGCGCAGTCGGTTAAGCGTCCGACTTCAGCCAGGTCACGATCTCACAGTCCGTGAGTTCGAGCCCCGTGTCGGGCTCTGGGCTGATGGCTCGGAGCCTGGAGCCTGTTTCCGATTCTGTGTCTCCCTCTCTCTCTGCCCCTCCCCCGTTCATGCTATGTCTCTCTCTGTCCCAAAAATAAAATAAACGTTGAAAAAAAAATTTAAAAAAAAAAATAAATTCTATTTAATACTTTGGTTCAGTACTCTCACACACTTCTTCTTTTTTTGTTAATGTTTATTTGTTAATTTTGAGAGAGTACATGTGTGTGCTCAGCCAGGGAAGAGGGTTGGGGGTTGGTGCAGAGAGAGGAGAGTGAGAATCCCAAGCAGGCTCCGTGCTGTCAGTTCAGAGCCCGACGTGGGACTCATCTCATGAATCGATCCATGAGATCAAGAGTCAGAAGCTTAACTGAGCCACTCAGGCACTTCTTAAACTTCTTTAGTAAACTTAATTTTGTTTGTAATTTCATTCACATTTTTCCAAGGTGATAGAAGATTTCATCCTAATAAAATCCTATTAAGGCAGATATGAGCAAATATTTCACTGTTTTTATCTTTCACTATTTCACAAATCTCATTTAGAAGCCAAGTTCCATAAAACAGAAAACACAAGTTTGCATTCACTAATTTGTTTGGTTTCAGAAATCTCATTTTGCCAAGGGGAAACAGATAATGAAATCTTTTATTAACTAAACCAACACACTTAAAAAACAAGTCTAATCCTGTATATTACACTTTGTCTTTAAACATTGATTTTTCACCTTATCACATATATGTCTTAGATTATACAGATGAACGGGAAGACTGTGCACTACATCTTTCCTCACGCAAGGATAAAAATAACAAGAGACTCTAAGGATCACACGGTTTCAGGTAAGGGAAATCAAATGACCTACTTTTTTATTTTAATGTGAGACTGGGACATGTATTTGGATTTCAGCTTAGATGGCTTCCCAAATTTTAGAAGACACTGCTTTTTATGACAAAGATTGTGTTTTGGGAGAATTTCCAAAACTAAGCAGACTATGCACTTGAACATAAAAGATTGTAACAGCACAGTCATTAATATGACACGTTACTGATTGGTACGTCTTTAGGTCATTTTTTTTCATTAATTGCATTTTCAAAACATACATGGCATTATAATACTCCATGATTATTTCCCTATTGAGCAAAATGGTGACTGGTTTTAGAACTGTAAAACATTCTTTTACAGGAAATAGGGAACTGCCTCTGATTCTTCTAAGGAATAAATCCCCCTCTGCCTTGTCACTTTGAACATTATCAATTTCCTGAGTTTTTGTTTGTTTGCTTGTTTGTGTTCTTATGTAAACCAAGGCTTAGGACACATTTCTAAAGGTTTTTATTTTGAAATAATGTTAGATTCCTACAAAATCCTGGGCCCCCCAGAAAATAGTACAGTCACTTCTTCTGCCCGTCCTTTACCTAGTTTCCCTAATGTTAACATCTACCTAATCACAATAAGATATCGAAACCAGAAAGTTAATATTAATATGATGCTATTAAAATATCTACAAGCCTTATCTAGTTTTTGAGTTTCCCTTCTGACCCACTAAATTCTTTTTTTTTTTTTTTCTTTTTTTCTGGTCCAAGATCCAATCCAGATTCCAAATTGCCTTTAGTTGTCATGCTCCTTCATCTCCCCCGGTGTGGTAGTTTTGCATTCGTGTTTCATGACCTAGATGCTTCTGAAAGATGATGGAAGTTTTATGTTACAAATTTAAAATTTTTGTTTAAATCTTTGAGACTAAATATAAATTCTGTCAAAGTTAATGACTTTTTGAAAGATGAACAGTACCTATATTCTCCCTCAAGTATATTCCTTGTGTATATAGACACTGTATATCAACAGAAAATATTCATAAATATAGATGTTCATATATACATATATATAAGTATATGTATAGGTGATATATCTAACATGGTATATGTGCTGGAGGGTTTTTTTTTTCTCTTCTGATATAAAAAAGGACAAAAACAGGTATTTTTTTTTATCAGTTCACTTGCTATTGTTCCTTGCACATTTTAGACCATGGAGCATGTGGATGTGGAACAGGTTTTACTTTGAGCAACTTTACTCTCTTTATTTTCATAGAGAATGAATCGATTAGGAATCTAATGTTGTTTCCTTTTAATGTTGGTAATTTTTCTCCTATCAGAGACAGATAATTTAAACTTCCATAGTTTCACTGCATACACACAGTATTTTAAGTAGTGATGAAAGTCCCAAGGGTGAGTTTTAAAATCCATGGGCTCTGTGGATTGGAATAATTACTGTGGAATAACTCTATGGAATAGTTACTTCTGCAGACTATTTCAGTTCCCTCCAGCTCATAGAGCAAAACAACATAGTGCTTCCCAGCAATGCCAAAATTTTTTCCGCTGCCAGCAACAGAAATCTTCAAACTGGTTTACTAAATCATCAAAACTCTATATTAATGTATCTTTTTTCTAGCCATATTCTTACTTTTATGCTGTATTAATCATTCCCTCAACCTTAGTATTGTCTTTTGTAACTCATTGTTTTAATTTGCTTTCCTTTACCACAATTAGGAAAAAAAGCTTTAAATATAAAAAAGAAATAATAACGGTTGATATCTCGTTGTAAATATTCTAGTCTGAAAGCTAAATTCGGTTTCCTCTGTATATAGATTTTAAGAAATGAGAAGCAAGAATCATTGTTTTGAACAATACACTTACTAGTAGTATAGTGTATCGTCTCTCTGCATGCCCCTTTTCCTTTTGATATTTACCTAATACGAAAGTAAAAATATTTTCCCCATTCTATTTCCCTGCATTAATTACTACTGAATATATTTTCCATGTGTCCTTGGATAGAATGATCTCATAGTAAATTAAATGTTCTGAAACAACTCGTTTTGTTTTTAAGTAAGTCCTCAGTACCGCAAAGGGATTTAAGTACAGGTATATGCACAACTGGAGTGAGAAATGACTTCTTTAGCAAACAATGCCCAGAAGGTCTAAGCCAGTGGCAGGCAAGCCCTTAGGCAGAGCATTTGTGCCAATCAGAGAGGCTAATCTCTCTGCTTGCTGTTTGCCACTCAACCAAAAGCCTGTTTTGCTTGACTAAGCTTTTGGTGATATTAAGGATTTACTGTCATTTTTTAGCTATGTTGTACCATTTTTACGTTAACGTTAAGGGCATATTTTTTTTGAGATACATACTAAAATGTCTCCAGAAGAAACAGTATTTGGGATTTCTTTCAAAATTAGTTGCATGGAGAATGATGAAAGAATAGATGAAAAAATATTGACTGTGGTTTGGTAATGGTTGGAGCTAGAAGACTGACCACCCTGGGTTTTATTATTGGCCTCCAGTATTTGTTTTACGTGCATGCAGTTTCCATAATAAAAAAAAAATGTTAAGTTTCTGTTTGTTTTTCATATTTAGAGAAAAAGAGCAATGGCCAGTAGCTTCATCAGTGGTGAAAAAGCTATCTAAACTAACAATTTAAATGCCTTTATAAATAAGATGAGGTTGTAAGCAAGAAAAGAGTGAAGAGAACAGTAGTGTATCTGTTCTCCCTAACAGAGGGCCAAATGGCCATGAGTGCATTTTCATCTTGGTTATAGAAACTCATTGAAAGTAGAAGTACTGTGTATCTTCTATAAGAGTTTAATAAACCATTCTAACTGGAAGTAGCATTAAAATATTTTATAAGAATTATACAAAACAGGTATACCTCATAAAAAGAGAAAATATATTTTTATTTTTTGTAATAAAAAATAATTTCAAAATAGGAGACCAGAATAGAAAGTGTATAGGGTTTTTTGTTTTGTTTTTTGGTTTGTTTTTGTTTTTGTTTTTTTTCATTGTTTCTCCCGTGTGTTTCCCAAAGTATGAGCAGGAAACTCTCATGGTTCCCAAGATTCTTTCATGAAATCCACAAAGTCAAAACTATTTTCATAGTAAATTCTGAGAAACACTTGCCTTTGCACTCTCATTTCCTTGTGAATATGCAGTAGAGTTTTTTCTAGAGGTTACATGATGTGTGCATCACAACAGACCGTATACAGAGCAAATATGAGAATTTACCTGTATTCCAGTTAGCTCAATATTAGGCATATTTGTAATAATGTAAAGCAATACCACCCATCTCTTAAGTGTCCCATTTTTAAAATACAGTCATTTTTTACCAAAAATGTCATTATTTTAACATAGAATGAGTTTATTAGTTTACATTCATTAATGTTTTAAACTCTCACTTTTAATTTATAATACAGAAAATATATAGAGCTGGAATTTATAGGACCAAAATCTCTTTGAGGTCCTCAGTAATATCAAAGAGTATAAATGGCTCATTAAAACCAAAATGTTTGAGAACCATTACTCTAACGATATTTATATAGATTTTAAAAAATTATAAATAAGTTTTTGTTCTTCCTATAAAAACTCATGCAACATAAAACATATTTTGCAAATGTTTTTATATCTCATGTTAGATACACTTTTAGTTATTTGTTAATATTTACTGATAGAACACCCCTGGTGTGATTTACATTGTGTTCATTGCAAGGGTAATAGAATGAATACAACACAGACTATTATCTAAAATGTTCTCATAATTTGGTAGTAAAATCTGAAATGCAAGTAATTATTACAATAGAATTTTAGGAACAACTGAGACAAAGTCATGGAATTTATAAAACTTTTATTGTTCATACCTATACATACATATATGTGTGTCCACACATGTATATATATGCATCATTATTTATATTTTTGTGACGTTTGCACAGAGAAATACATGCATACAATCTTCTATTAAATGATCTGTAATTTTTAGAAAATAGATCCTTTATTAACTGTAAACTTCAAAGATATAGGTGCTGATCAACAACTGTATAATGGTTTTGAAAGTCTTTATTCAGCCAAACACAAGGCAACAAAATGAAGAGAATAGATAGTGAATTTTAGAAGAAAGACCTGAGTTAGAGTTCAACTCTATTGCTTATTTAAATTTTGAGAATAAATTTGCTCATCTGTAAAATAAGACCAACTCTATGTGTCTCACATAATTTCAAATGAACCCAGCACAAAATCCTGTACTTACTATACACTCAACAAATGTTATTTCCCCTTCTCTTAGAAATTATCAGGAAAAAAAGGAGAAAATGTAACGCTAAAGAAATGAGTCTGTCTTTTTTATTTAAAGCCATCTTATGGCTCTAGAAACACAGCTGTTTCAAACAAGCCAAAGAAATTCTTCTGATTTCAAAAAAGATAATTTGCTTATGTATAGTTCCATAATGGATTGGCTACATCTGCACGGCTAGAAAGACTAATTAGCAAGTGTACTAGTGAAGAACACTAAATATGTTTAGGTTCAAAAGACAGCAGTATCTTCAGTGAAAATCGTGGCTCATCTTCTATTCTTCGTTAGTCTACCATCTTTATGAGCTTTTAGAAACAAGAGACAAATGTAACAGGTCTCCTTGGATCTGAGATGGTAGCAATACCAAATATGGATAGCTTTTTTATTATTATTTAAACACTTTAATAAGGCATAATTTACGTAAGTGTACACATTATAAGTGTGTACACATTTGTAAGTGTACAAATGCACAAGTGTACAAATCAATTACTTTTAGTGTATTTCGGGAGTGTTGTGACCGTCACCACAGTCTTGTGTTAGAACATTTCAGTCATTACAAAAAGTTCCCCTGAGCCGGCTAGCAATATCCACCTTCAGCGCTCCAGCCACAGGCAGGAGATTTACATTCAGTATCTAAGTTTGCCCTTTCTGGGCATTTCATATAAATTGAATCATATACTATGCAGTTTTGGTGTCTGGCTCCTTTCATTTACCAACATTTTGCAGTTTATCTATTTTATCACCTGTATCAGTCGTTTGATCTTTCTATAGCTAAATAGCATTGCATTGTTTGGATATTCTCCCTTTTTTTTTTATCCATTTTTTCCAGTTTCAAATATGAATTTTTCCCAGTTTCAAATATTTGCATACAAGTTTGAGTTTAACCATATGATATTTTTTTAATGGTTTCCTAGAAGAGGAATTGTTGGGTTCTATGGTAAGTTTCTTTTTAACTATTCAAGAAACTGGCAAATCGTTTTCCAAAATGAATATACCATACTATGTTCTTGCCAGCAACATCTGAGGGATCCACATTCTCCATGTCATTGCCAACACTTGATAATGTTTACCTTTCGGGGTGGGTGTGGATAAGAACTCTTTGTTTTAACTTCCGATTTCCTAATGACCTGTGGTATTGAGCATATTTCAGGTGGTTATAAACAATGCCTGTCTCTTCTTTGGTGAAATGTCTGTTCACATACTGTACTCATTTGGGTTGTTTGTCTTCTTACTGAGTTGTATGAATTCTTTATATATTTTATGAATTCCATTTTAATGGAATTAAATTTATCAATATGTTTTTTCCTGTACCGACCAGGCTGAGCTCTTGACAGAGTATTAAGAACTATCCCAAGGTCACAAAGATTTTTCTCTTATTTTTTTATACCAGAAGCATTATACATTTAGCTTTATGACCTATTTTGTGTTGATTTTGGTATATGGTGTGAGGCAGAAGTCCACGTTCTTTTTTTTTTTTTTTTTTTTTTGTTGTTGTTGTTTGAAGCATAAATGGGTATCTATTTGTGGAAGTACCTTAAAGAAAATCTCCCCATTGAATAGCTTTGGTACGTTTTGTCAAAAACAATCACCATTAATACCAGGATTTATTTTTGGTTTCTCAGTTCTATTCTCTTTGACTGTGTGACTAACTGTTATTTCACCACTAGTATACTTTATTGTTTATTACTGTGTTTTATTAAGTTTTGAACTCTGGTAATATAAGTCCCCCTTTTCAAAATTGTTTTGGCTATTGTAGATCTTTTTAATTTTAATAATATTTTAGTATCAGCCTGCTGGGATTATGATAGGGGTTGCACTGAAATTATAGATCAATTTGGAGAGAACTGCTATATATTTCATTGAGCCATTTCATCCATGAACATGTAGTATTTCTTCATTTACTTGGATCTCCTCTAATATTTTTCAGTAAAGTTTTATAGTTTTCAGTGTAGAAGACTAGCATTTCTTTTGTTGAATATGTCCCAATTATTTTATTGTTTTTGTTGCTCTTATAAATGGTGTTATTTCTTAATTTCAATTTTGGACTATTCATTGCAGTTTTATAGAAATACAATTTATTTTTGTATATTGACCTTTTATCTTATAATCTCACTAATGTTGTTTTTAGTTCTATTAGTTTTCTTGTGTGGAATCCTTGAGATTTTCTGAGGATGCAAGTTCGTGTCATCTGCAAATAAAGACATCTTTATTTCTTCCTTTCCCAACTAGAATAGTTAATTGAATTTTTTTCTTTATTGCACTTGCTAAAACTTTGTGTACAGTGTTGAACAGAATAGTGAGAGCAGACATCCTTGCTTTGTTCCTCAAGAATATTGACAACTGATTGTAATGAGAAATCAGGGACTCTGCCCTATCCCTGCCATAGAGTTCCTTCCTTGCCTCCCCTTGGTTAATACTTACTGGAAGAGATTTTTTGGCCTAACATTTTAAAAAGCTGATCAGAAGTGTTTAAGAATAGCTTTAAAAGCCAACACAGCTAGTTAAACTTAATTTTATCTTTTTTTCAAATAATAGTGGATTACAGAGACGAGAGTTACAAGAGAAAGTGTAACTGTCACTCCAAGAACATGTATGTTCCATCCTAACTGCTGGAACTTGAACAGATTCTACAAGGTGGGCCTTGACACAGAAATGTCTCCTTTCCAATTCAGGAGAATTTCCTCACTTTTATTCTCATTTTAAGAGTATAGTTATATATGACACAGTTTCTCATTTTAAGAGTGCAATTATATATGATACAGTTTCTCATTGTAAGCCTCTCAAATTATTTTTAGGGATAAACTGAGTATAAACTTATAGAAGTGAAATGTAGATCAGGTGGAATCTCTTCTAAAATCACAATTTCTTTCTGGTAAATTTTAATGAAAGCTTGCATTCATTTTCCCAGTAACAAAGGAATGCTTCTTTTCAAGGCCGTTCCACATGAAAATAATCACTCCTCCTGATACCTATCAGGATAAATATTGCTTGTGCAATTCTGTTCCTGCTAAGGAAGTACTTTGCTTCTAACTGGAGATAGGTTAGCACATTTTTCTATGCATCTTTAATAAGATTAAGTTTAAAGGGATTAATGATTGATGCCATGAGGTGAGTGTGAAGACATTACAGATATTTAACCTCCAGGAGAGGAGGACAAATGGTAATGTTAATGTGAAATTTAAGGTTGTAAATCCAAAATGTATGAATTGGCCATGGAAAATTGGGCAATAATAAATGAGATTCATTGAAAAGAATAAGGATTTATACTGATCTCCTGGAATATCTTCTTGACAAATAGAGTAATGAGAAAAAGTATATAGAAAGAACAAGGATGTAGAAGTAGTCATGGGAAAAAAATAGGCTCCAATCTTAAGTTCTTTACATGCTGGACAACCTAGGTAAGTGTCTAAATTTCCTTCATCTTAGCTGTGTTGTCCTGAAACGTTATGGCTAGTACATAACATAAAAAGTGGTGGAAATATTTTCTTTTTTTTTTTACTTTTTAAATGTTTTTATTTATTTTTGGGAGACAGACAGAGACAGAACATGAGCAGGAGAGGGGCGGAGAGAGGGAGACACAAAACCTGAAGCAGGTTCCAGACTCTGAGCTATCAGCACAGAGCCTAATGCGGGCCTCAAACTTGTGAATCTTGAGATCATGACCTGAGACCAATTCTGACACTTAACTGACTGAGCCACCCAGGCACCCCAGAAATAATTTTTAATATAAAAAAAGTGTAAGACACATAGACAAAATTCTTGAAATGTTAGTTGTTTCTATTTGCCTCTATCTCTGAAGATGATACTAAAGAGTTTGAGAATAATCAAATAATGTATTAAATATAAAACAATATCGGCATGGCATACAGAAACCAAACAGAATTCATCACTTCAAAGTCATATATTTTGAGACATCTGATAGTTAAAAGTTCAACATATCTGATGTAGTAGAACATTGGCTGAAAATAAGAGCAGCTCTCTTTTTGTTTAAAGCACAATTTCACTGGAATGTTGGACTATTCATAGCTGGTCACCTAGCAACGTGTAACATTCCTTGTCCTTTCCAGGTAGTAGTAACAATGTTTAAAATAGAGAAATGAAAATAACCAAACAAATTGTATTATTTCACTCTTTAATGGAAAGTATCTCCTGATAGATACTGGAAAATAGAAGCTGTTGAACTACCTCGAACACTTTCTTCACCAATAGCAAATTGATTTGGATGAGAACAGGTTTAGACTATAGCGAAATAATAATCTGGACACCTAGATTTTATTTATATGTCTAAAGTGACTCATCAAATTCAGAACTTTTCTCACCTAATCAGTTTCTCAGTTCTTCCCCCAAATAGTAGTAATTATAACAATTATTATGCTACCAGGCTTGTAGGAACTTTGTTCTTTATAGAGTTGCATAGCAAGATAGGAGTGTTAATCCAACCACTTACTCATTTAACAGCAGTATATGCAGTTCATATTTGTATATAGATGTGAAAATACAAACATTATTAAAACTGTAATGCTAAAAAAGTAACAATTTCATCTTTGTGATATATGATAAAGATATAAGCATGGCATCAACTTTTATGCATCAGTAGAAAAATAAAAATTATCGTAGACGAAACAAAACATCAAGTGATCAATTTAATCAATCCCAGCTACAGATTAAATGGTATGCTGTGATCTGTGGCCACCTAAGCGAAAACATTTCCTCTCCTTAGTCTTGACTGAGAAATGTTGGTTCCCAACACATTTCCTCTATCCTGATGGTTTCTTCTCTTAAAAGCCTAATTGCAATCCTTCCCATCACTCTCCTCTCTACAACTGAACAGGGTAAGGATGTGTTGGGTGTGCTGCTCTCAAATCCATCCCTTCTGATTCTAAACCAGGTGCTAACCAGGCAGGAGATGCATTGCTGGTCACTTACTTGGACTTCCTTCTAGCTTTGCCATATTACCAGGTGTTGCCATGAGCATTCAGCCTGGCAAAGCCTCATTTTCCTCATGTATAAACAGAGGGGGCTTTGTTTTTTTCTTTTTATTTTAAGATCCACTGGGATGATGTAATTTTAAGGCATTTTCTAAGAATAGAATAGAATACAATTATATTGTTGTTAACACTCTTATCATTGATACATTAGACTGACTTGGAGAAAAATGTGTATTTTAGTATTTATCCATTCAATATTCATTCAGTTATATATTGAGTGTTGCCTAGATACTGTATGCTTACTACACATTCTATACCAGAATCTCAGCTTTGCAGAACTGAGCTCTTCCTCTGTTTATGCAGGAAAAAAAGGTGATTTTTTGCCCTATCTTCCCTTTCATTCCTACCTTCTGTTATTGCTCAGTCACTGTGGTAACTACTATAAGCACAAATGTCTCCCAAGTTTTGCTACCAGGATAATGTCCATATATATTGTGTGCACAGAAAACCACTTTTATCTTTGTATTTTCTATTGACATGTAACAAATTACCACAAATTTAATGACTTAAAACAGCACACATTTAGTATCTCACAGTTTTCTTGGGTCAAGAAATCCAGGCACAGCTTAACTGGAATCTCTGGTCAGGATCTCAGAATGCTGCAGTCTACGTGTTGGCAAGGCTGCATTCTGTTCTGGAACTTGGGGATAGTCTTTCAAGCTAGCGAGCGCGGTTATTGGCACAATTCAGTTTCTCCTGTTATGGGACTAGGCTCCCCTTTGCTCCCTGGCTGTCAGCCAAGCCACTCTCAGCAACTAGAGACTCTTGAGCATCTTGCCCTGTGGTTCCCTCTGTTACCCTCTCACACATGGCAGGTTCCTTCTTCAGGGCCAGCAGAAAACTGTCGTCTTAATGGGCTAAGGGAATAAAATCATGGTAGTGACTATCGCATTACCTTCGTCAGCTCCTACTGGTTAGAACCAAGTCACATGTTCCTCCTACATTCAAAGTGACTTATTGGGAGTCAAGATAGAATATGTCTTCCACAATCTTATAGTATCTCCAGAAGTACAGAAGGAACACTTATTCATAAGTATTTAATTACAATAGTATTCTTCTTCCTGCTTACCTTTTATTAAATAAAACTGGCACTTATTTTGGAAAGGTCATCATAGCATTACAGTATTATGAGTTTAAACTATTTTATTTCCACCAATAGTGATAGGGTTACATGAGTGTCTCCCAATACAACAATTTTCTTTAACATACATAGTAAATGACCCCGCTCCCAGTCCTAGGCTGTCATCCTAAGATCAGTATCTAAACAAGTAAGCATTAAGGCCATATCTATAAATTGACCCAATCTTCTAATTTTGTAACATCCAATTTCATATCAGATAATTACTTCATTTTGGAAGTACTGCTAAATGAACTAAGTTTTTTTATTTCCTTTTATGGAAGTATCATGCAAACCCCCTCAGATTTTACTTTTATGATTATAATTTTGCATTTGCCTTATATAAGCTAAAATAAAGAAAACAATCCACATGTTATTGAATGAACAAAACATGATTTTTGTAGTGTGGCAGTCCTGGGAAATTTTCTTGGTGGACATTATTTTTGAAGTATTTCAGGAAGAGGAAACCCTATGTATCCTTAATAAAATCAGTATACAAAATATCTTTTATTTGAAAGATGTTAAAGCCAGACTGCCGATATCTTTTGATATTTATTTGTGACTTTTTTGCACATATATAATGTTTTATATGTACATGTGTGTATATATATATATATGGAACATTGTGTGTGTGTGTGTGTGTGTGTGTGTGTGTGTGTGTGTGTGTGTGTCTTTGTTATTTCCCATGACAATGGCCATTTCAGTCATGGGGCAATTCAATGGGGGGGCCCATCTCCTCTACTGTGATGTGAGTATGAATAGCCTTTTATACTTGCTTTGTGTAACATTTTTATCTTAATATTAACTCACATTACATTAGAAAAGACAAATGTGAACTTTTATTGATGGAAATGTGACAAAGAATGTTCTCTTTGAATCTTTCATATATGTAAAGGATATATATTTAAAACTAGAAAAAAGGATACTATACAACAATTGGCTGTGTTAGAAAAAGCTAATGGGAATAGTTGAGTTTGTAATTTGTAGACTGAGGTTTAGAGTCAGATTAGATTTTGTATTAATGTGGTGCTTCCATTTTGATGCTGCTGGACACAGTCAAGTAGGGATTGCTGTTAAGGCAATTTATATGTGTTGTATTTGTAGGAATGCTTTTCTCATAAAGTACAAAAATTAGTAAAGATAAAGGAAAATGGTGAAGTAATGAAATATTCTTTAGGTCTTTAGACTCAAGTATAAGTTCATTAATGTAGCATTTGGTAAGACACAAAAGGGAAATTACTGTGTTTTTAATATGTTAGTTTATTTTCCTAAATATTTACATAGATAATTTATAACAGAAATTAGTAGGTGAAAGAATATAAAAATAAACTTTCAGAGCCTCACTCAGGAGTATAATTAATGTGTAAACTATAAAAATAGAGTCGATTAAACTATCCTTTGGAAACTTTTCCATTATCCTTAGTACTTCATTAACACTATTATTTATATAGATAATCTTTCTTCTTCTTCAGCCCAATGAATGGGATGACTAAATTGCAATACATCATTATCCTGTGATAACTTTATTGTGAATAATAAACTCCGTTGATTTAAAGACTACTATTAATAAGATAGTGTGTTCACTTACAAGATTTTGCTTTTCCTTGTTGCTTAGATGTAGTATGTGGTTTTGTCAAAATGAACCAAGGATTTTAATTTTGTCTAAACTTAATGGTCTAATAATTGTAATATAATATTTTCATATAACATTTTAAAATGAAAATAATAACTTTCTTTTTAATACTTTAAAATACCAGAACTTTTTTTTTTTTAAACATTTTTTTT
>NW_024412391.1:73938137-73969794 GCF_014898765.1 Herpailurus yagouaroundi
TCCCAAAAATAAATAAAAAACGTTGAAAAAAAAATGTTTAAAAAAAATCCAAATATAAAGATTTTTCCTTAATATGCTCATTTTATTTTATACACAGCTTATTTTATTTGTGTTTTATTTTAACTTTTTTGATGTACCATGGACTTACAAATTTGTGAGATATTTAAAGTGCACACTGTGGTGATTTGATTTACGTATATATTGTGAAAAGATCCCCCCCCCCCCATCTAGTTAAGACATCCATCACCTCAGGTATTTATATTTTGGTGTGTAAAAACACTTAACTTCTTCTCTCTTAGTAAATTTCACTTGTACAGTATAGTGTTAAAACCATAGTCACAATGTTTTATATTAGATCTTCAGAACTTTTCCATCTCAGAGCCCCTGACAACCACTTTTCCACTCTCTGTTTCTATAAGTTTGAATTTTTTTCTCACACGTATATGTGATACTGTGTAATTCTATTTTTAATATTTGGGGAAACTCCATACAGTTTTCTATAGTGACTGTCACCAATTTACATTCCCTTGAGCAAGTACACCAGGGTTCTCTTTTCTCCACATCTTTGTCAACACTTGTTATCTCTTGTTTTTTTGATGATAGCTATTCTGCCAGATGTGTGGTATTATCTCATTTTGGTTTTGATTTGCATTTCCCAGATGACTCATGATGTTGAGCACCCTTTCAAGTACCTTTTGGCCATTTGTATATCTTTTTGGAAAAAATGTCTATTTAGTTTCTCTGCATATTTTTAAATCAGATTGTTTATTTGTTTGCTGCCAAGTTGTATGAGTTCTATATATATGAGTTTTTATGTTTTTATATTAACCCCTTATCAGGAATGTGATTTGTAAATAGTCTTTCCTATTCTATAGGTTGACTTTCATTTTGATGGTATCTCATGAATCCTTTAATCTATTTTCACTCTTTTTCATTCTTTTTTCTCATTGCTCCTCTCAGGTGACTTTTACTGCCCTGTTTTCAAGTTAACCCATCTTTTCTCTACTTCTCTGGTCTGATAGTAAACCCTTCTATGAATTTTGCAGTTCATATATTTTATTCTTTAGTTCTCTGATTTCTCTTTGATACTGTCATATATTCTGTTTGTTGAAATTTTCACTTTGTTCACGTATTGTTCTCCTAACTTCATTGAACATCATTATTTTGAACTTTTTAAATAAATAACTTTCCTCCATTTCATTAAGGTCCTTTTCTGAAATTTTATCTAGTTCTCTTTTTTGGAACACATTTCTCTGTTTCTTCAATTTTTTTGACTCTGTGTGTTGGTTTCTAAGCATTAGATAAAACAATCACGTCTTGATGCAACGGTTTCACGTAGGATTTAAACATTATGATTCAGGGGTGCCTGGGTGGCTTAGTCGGTTAAGCGTCCAACTTCAGCTCAGTTCACGATCTCATGGTTTGTGGATTCGAGCCCCCCACCCCCACCCCGTGCTCTCTGGTGACAGCTCAGAGCATGGAGCCTGCTTCAGATTCTGTGTCTTCCTCTCTCTCTGCCCCTCCCCCAGTCGCACTTTGTCTCTGTTTCTCTAAAATAAATAAACATTAAAGAAATGTAAACATTATGATTCAGCCTGGCCTGTGCTCTTGGTTGTCTCTCAAATCTTAACGAGTTCGAGCTGCCTTCTTTGTTCTTGATGGCTCCCAGGAGTTGAAGGTATGCCAAAACGTGTTTTGATGTGGGTTTTATTTTGTTTTGTTTTATTTTGTTTTTTTCTCATGGACCCATTATGTAGGAGTCATCAGCTAGTTTCTGGATTTTTTTCAGAGGGAATTGCTCCACGTGTAGCTGTAGATTCGGTGTGTCCATGGGACGAGGTGAGTTCAGGAGCCTCCTCTGTTGTCATCTTGGGCTGGAACATTAAAAGTGACTACCTAGTAGTATATTTACCACATAATTAAAACATGCATAGGGATTTGAAAAGACTGGTATATTTCAATTGTAATCCTAAGGTTATTAAGGTAATACTTTCTCGTAATGACTTGCTACCTTTATCGTTGGATGTCTCTTTTCTTATAAATATTCCCTACATACTTTAAAGGATTTTTGAAAGTTAGATTTCTCTGTAAGACCCCCTCAGTAACATCTCTGCTTATTTGTTGTGAAATTACTGTAATTTCTGACAATCCTTTTTAAAGCTTCTGTGTTCTCTTTGGTAACTACCGGTCTCTCTACCCTGCCGTGCTGTTCACTCGAGCAAAACCCTTGTATTTTCAAGGCATCTAACTAAGGAAGCATTTTGTTAATGTTTTGAGATAGAATAGAAGCAGGGAGGCAAAAGGATTTTGTGTTGATAAAAATTTGTCCAAAGTTGAAAAACATTGGTAATATAGAAACATCACTTAATCAAGGACCATTTAAATACAAGCATTTCAGTTAAAAATTAATGTTCCTTCTTGAGTTTACCAGGTCTTCTCTTGCATTCTGTAACTTAGATTTGAGCTGGGGTGTTTTATTTTTATAGAAGTATTTTTGTTTATTTTATCTGCATTTACTACATAAAATATCAAAATGAAGCTATAGAAATATTAAAATGTCCACACTTAAATTATTACAAATCATATAAAGAAAACTTCTTATGTCCCCAGTAGCATGTAACTACTATAAAATAAGCAAAAAAAAAAAAGTTATACTTTCTGAGTCTTTTTATTTTCTATCATTCTATTTTATCACAAATTTTAATATTTCTATGCTACTTTATTGTATACATGAAAAACTAGCAGCAACCACAGCAATGTCAAAGCAATTTCAAAGCAACAGGAATTCTTGAAAATTTACTATGTGCTTGAAGTGGTTTCTTTATATATAAAATCTCATTTCCCACAGTATTGTCGCGGCCGTACATTACTTTCATTTTACCAAAGATACTGAGGCTTATAACATGTATTTGTATAGTGTTTTAAGTATTAGAATTCAGTGGTATAAGATGTATCTTACACAATTAAAAAAATGTTGTGTTGCGCTACTTTATTAAATTAGCATCAGCCTTATATTTTATTTATTTTTGAGAGACAGAGAGACAGAGCACTAGTGGGGGGAGGGGCAGAGAGAGAAGGAGACACAGAATCCCAAACAGGCCCCAGGCTCCGAGCTGTCAGCACAGAGCCCGACACAGGGCTCGAACTCATGAACCGCGAGATCATGACCTGATCCAAAGTCGGATGCTCAACTGACTGAGCCACCCAAGCGCCCCATGTTGTGCTACTTTATTAAGATGGATATAATTATAATTTTCTTTCACTGATCCTTTTCTACAGGGTTTTAGGTGTATTCAGTCACCAAAAATTAAATGGTAGTAGGGATGCAACTACTTAACTCTTAAGACATTTCCATCTATAGAATGAAACTATAACCAAATCTTTAAAAATAGTCGCTTATACCAATGAATAGATTTCAGAGTTCCACAACTACTCTTTTAGCTATACCTTTACAAGGTGTAATAACCCCATGTGTAGATTCTAAACATATGCTATGCCATATATGATATAGTGCTGAAATTGTTTTTCATGGGCTATGTTTTTATTCTGTTTTTTTTTAAGCTTAAAAACAAATAAGTAAAACCAAATGCCCTGAGCACTCTCCTATACCCTACTACAGTGTACTCTTCTGAGTGTAGCATTATAATAAGTTTTGATGTATGGAATGATCTTGAACATATGCCTATATGCTAAGGAAATGTCTTAAATCATCTTTTGGGATCTCAGACTGACATGTCTCAAAATTGACAAAGACATACCAACCACATTAGAAATTCAGCATCTGTGTGTGTGTTTATGAAAAGTTTAACAAGTAGTAAATTACAGCTCTGAGGGATTCAATCATGAAAAGTGAAAGCAAATCTTTTAAGAAACTATTATTACTTTTAACAGATAAATTCCGTGACCAGCTATTTTAAAATCCTCACTTTGTAATTTCCAAAATATCCTTAGCACACTAAAAGATAGACTAAACTGATTAACTCAAGAATGGGTAATAACTTCTTCATTTGTTGCCCTTTATTTGTATCTATGTAATATCTTATTATATAATCAGTCCTGGTGAATTCTTTAAGACTACTGTCTAAGTAAGAACTCAACTGTTGGTAAGCAGCCTTAGTTGAGACCAAGTCCTATACTAGATGATGTTCTGTACTCACACAGCTATATTCAATGTGTATCATAAATTAATCTCTACTCACAGGGGTAGCAATGGACCAAGATACTGGTGACAGAAAAGCTTCATTAAGTAAGGCCAGAGAAGGCTAGTATCTTATTTAACTCTGACCCATTGACAACAGCAGGAAAGTTAGATGCATACAGTTGATTTGCTTAGTTTTTGGTTTTTTTGTTTTTCTTTTTATTTTGAGGCTCAATCTTCAGAACACTTACCCTCATAAAAAAAAAAAAAGTAGAAAGAGGGAGGCAAGAAGGAGAGAAAGAGAGAGAGAAAAGAGGGTAAAAACAAGGAAGGAAGGGAGGAAGAAAAGGAGAGAGGAAATTCATTTGGAATTACCTTATAACCTGGAAATGATGTTTTACCAAAATATATCCCTACCTGGATAAATGGCAGAAGGGTTCCATAATCCCGTGTTACTTGGTTGTTGAATGTTTGTAGTGTGTTGACGTTGACTCCAGGGATTGTTTTTGAAGAGTAAAGTGGGAAGGGAACAGAATCTGTAAGAAAGCTGTCTTTTAAAATTTAGAGATTTTTGAAAGAGTTGAAAACGGGCCTTCAATCACTGAATAGAAATAATTTTAATCTAAAGAAATAGTTAATTGTGTCTTGATTTAAGAAGAATTCTGCTTTCTTTTAGTACTTTTAAAATATCCTTGACATTTGTAATAAAAATATTTCTGGTGCTGTATATATACGCTTGCTAATTTTTAGCTGATTATAAGGAAAATATAAACTTAAAACATCAACAGTTCATTTATATCACACTCAATTTTCACACAATAATCATTCTCCATCTTTTTATCCATGTAGCTAATTACAGAAAAATCTGTTCTATGAAATAAAGCTTAAGTTGTTCATCAGTCAAGAATTTTATTTTGCCACACGAAAAATGTCATGTTAATAATGCACAATGTTAGTTGATGAGTTAAGGCTAAAAAATGAATAGTAATTCATAAATTATGATTGTATTTTCGTCTTACCAGTTGCAATCATTTGTATGTTTAAATTGTGTCTTCTCAATTTATGATAGCTATTACTGTCTTTTACATGAAATGCTCCTCAATTTCATAAGTGAATTATACACTCTGGTGTTTCTTATACTGAGAACATCTTTATACAATATGTTTACAAAGTGTCTGGCCAAAAGTGGACAAAGATAACTGTATTATATCATGGTGATATCATTGAATTCCAAAAATTATTTTTTAATATCAGGGGATTCATTGTAGATCCTACAAAAATCTCAGAATGTCCTATTTCATATCATCTATTATTGAATTCAGAATAATATCCTTTTGTTATTGGTGTCCAGTCCCAATATTCATGTTGTAGATAGCTTCTGAGTACCACAGCTCATGTCATGTGCACCTTATAACTCATGATAACTGTTGTTCCTTTAAAATGTTACTAATAACTTGCTATTTTTTCAATACAGGTAATGGATTAGGAATTAGAATTGTGGGTGGTAAAGAAATCCCTGGACATAATGGAGAAATTGGAGCCTATATTGCCAAAATTCTTCCTGGAGGAAGTGCAGAACAGACAGGAAAACTTATGGAAGGTAAGAATAAGGATTTCATTGTTGGTTAAAATGAACATACTTATATTAAACATATTTTAATTTAATATGCAGATCTTCTCTTTATTTACCACGTAGGTAACCCTCTCTCCTTATGGTTAATTATGAATTTTGGTGTTGTAACATAAAAGAAAATGTGTTTACAACTATATTCACTTTATTTTCAATTGCATTGTCCTTTTGGCAGTTGGGTTTGCTCTGTGAATATCTTACTTAAGAAACACTAATTAGTCAATATTGTTTACTGACTTGGGCAATATTATTAAAACCACTTTGGTTATTGAGATTATTTTTTTTTATAAATACTAAGAAAATTATATTGAAATCATAACTGTAAAAAATACCACATGATTCAGTACACCCTAAAGTTGGGTCAGCAAACTGTGAACATCCCCCAGGCCAACTCTATCTGCTGTTTGTTTCTATAAAACAGTGTTGGAACACAGCCAGGATCATGAATTTACATGTTGGATATGGGCATTTTCCCGCTACAAACAGAACTGCATTCATGACAAGATGAAATGGTCTACAAAAACTAAAATTTATACTCCATGGCTCTTAACAGAAAAAAATTTACCAACGCCTGTGCTAGGTTACTGTCTACTTTTGGGTACTATACACCTTATCACATCAAAAACATTAAAAAAAAAAGAACTTTACAGATGTATCTAAAGATCCATAAAACATGTATTTTATCAGTTTCTTTCACATGTCATAAAATTTTTGGTTCTCAAAACACAAAGTGATTATTTTCACTTGTTTTTTCGTTGATTGGGTTGTTTCCAAACTCTAACATATGGTTTATAAGCTTTCAGTTATATTGTTTATAATGGATATTTTTTTATCATAAAACAGACTCAGCCTATCATTTTATTTCATTCTAAATAAAATACTTATTTGGAAAGTGTTTTTTTCTCATTTCATAGTTTTATAAAATGTTGTTTGTTATTTAAAATTCTCCTTATGCTAAAATGATTCACTATTATTTTCTTCAATGTATTGGAACCTCCCAAAAATGTCCATGGATATTTTGGTAGACTATTAGAATAAACACAAACTAGAGGTATTATTTACTCATCACAGTGTTCTTACTGGAGCTAGTTGGTACCAAATCTCTAAGATATGCTCTTCCTAACTGCACATTTAGTGACATCACATTGATGGCTTGAACTGGTCTTGGTGGGAGGATTTACAAAGTGGAAACAGATCAATGTGATAAATTAGGCCTGTTTGTTTTGTTTATCTGCTTGTTGGTTTTCAGACTGAAAGCATATTTTTAAAAATATTCCAATGTGCTGCATAAAACAGAGAAAGGTAGGAGAATTAGCCGGAAAGCTAAAAGAAAGTAAAAACTGTGTCAATCAAGATATAATAATTACAGGGGTGCCTGGGTGGCTCAGTCGGTTAAGCGTCCGACTTCAGCTCAGGTCACGATCTCACAGTCCATGAGTTCGAGCCCCGCGTCAGGCTCTGGGCTGATGGCTCAGAGCCTGGAGCCTGCTTCCAGTTCTGTGTCTCCCTCTCTCTCTGCCCCTCCCCCGTTCATGCTCTGTCTCTCTCTGTCTCAAAAATAAATAAACGTTAAAAAATTTAAAAAAAAAAAGATGTAATAATTATGAGCAAACTACTGAGTCTGTACAGTTTCTATGACTATAATCTTATCATGCCTGATGCTACTCTTTGATGTTGCAGTCTACTTAAGCTATAGAAATTGAGACCATTTTTTTTGACACCATTTTTAACGATGGAAGTGATATGCCACTTTTATACAGCATACTCCAGAAGGAAAGGTGTATGCTCTTTTTATTCTAAAATAAAAATTGCAGCAACTGTTTGTTTTATAGTTATGCAAAGATGCCTGAATACAGATAAATTTTCATACTTTTGTCTGTAATTACACCATGGAAATTGACAAATACTACAAATCAGGGTGGTTTGAAAGATATTTTAAATGAAGTGTTTTGTGATGAAATGATACTTTTTGTACTTGGTAGTCTGTGTGGCCATTTTTAAGTTCATACACTTAAATTAAAAAAAAAAATAGATATAATACAGACTAAGTCAAGAGAGAAAATTGAAGTGAACCTAATGTCCAAATATGTCCTTTCATGTCCAAAGATGAACTGACTAGAAGGTCATCAGTCCAAATGGGAATACACAAGGACAATATTGTTTGACCAATATATTTTCTGGATATATATCTATATGTATTTATATTTACATAATTTTTGTTTTGTCTGTAACTGTGTTTTATTCATACATGGCATTCTTAGAACCCTCATCTTCAATCTCTAATAGATTATCATACAGTTTCAGAGCAGTATGTTGGTTAAGACACAACTCTGATTTTTATGTCTGATGTGAGATGTAACTACAGTAATACCAAGTGTAGATCACTGAAGTCTTGTGGATTTTTTAATATTTAAAATTTTTTATGACATCATAAAATTTTATTTATTGAAGGCAATAACAACAGTTAATTCTCCCTAGTTTGAAATTCTTTTCTTTTCTAAGGAAAAAAAAATGTATACGAATAGATCGATAAAATATGTATTTGTATGCATTTAATTGTACTTTTCCATCTGTAGAACGAATTCCAGGTAGACTTAGGAATTGATTTGATGTCTTCCTGGTGTATCTTTCTGCATTTCTGAATACAAAACTATATACCCTGAGCCTTTATGATTTAAAATTGCCTCATGCTTGATTTAAAACATACGTGAATGACAGTTGGTTGACCATAGAATTCTTAGACTGCATTTTTTTCCCACTCCACACAATGGCGCTATTGTTAAAAAAGAGGTTGACCCTGCGGTTTTTCCTAAGTTTGGTTATTTGTCTTACGGTAGGCTTTTCAGTCTCATCAGGGTCTTACATACTTATACTCTTGCAGCACTCAGAGGCATGGATTCTGACTGTGTTGACTTTTGGAAGAGCAAGAGTATTTTCAGGTTTCCTCTAGCTTTTTATCGTCAGGATTTGTGCATTTAAAACACACTGACCAATCATGTAGGTTCTCCGATGCTGTTCAGAAAGTACTGACTTACGTAACTAACATTAAATGGAGGGGAGAAGGCCTCGCTACTTCCTGAGTCCACTGAGCTGGTTATTTGTTAAAAGGAGATTTTTATTCAGAGTTTTTTGAAAAATCTTTCTGAACTAGGTTGTCTATCTTGTTACATAATGTAGGAAAGAGTTGTGTTTCAGAATGCTGGTACTTGGCAGTAATTACTATTGCCCAATCATTAGGCTATTCTCAAAAAATTCATTTTTCTACACTCATAATATAGGCTTGTGCCATCCTCTGCAGTTAAAAAAAGCAGTTAGAGAACGTTGCATTAGTCAAAATTTCCTGAGCCAATCTTTTAGTTTTAGAAAAATCTGTAGTGATTTTCTGAAAGAACTTGCACGGTCAGATATTTGAGGGATCCTAATCTTCCAAAACCATACAATTTATTTTTCGGCAACATTAGTAAGCATTCTTAAACAGATATTGGACAAAGAATGATCTTTGGCTACCTATTATTCTTCATTTTAATGCTTAAAGTCAGTTTTCCGTTATAAAAAAAGACAAAACATCTGGGGAATTAAACTACAAATCTGATTTCCTGAACTGCTCTTTGTCGCTATTTGCTTTAGGATTAAAATTTTAAACAATTTTAGATCAACACTGTTGGGGCTCTGTATTGATCATCAATATTGGGACTTTAAGTGGTGTATAATTTTGTCTATCATTTTCTCCTTTGATGTTATTTCTCTTTGGACTAATTTGAGCATCTAAAAACACACTTGAATATATGGAGTTTGTGTATTTAAAACTTGCCACTTCCATTTTAAATGTTTATTTTTAAAGGAACGATTATAAACGTTATTTATAGTACAGTATCAGTACTAGGTTCAATATAATCAGCACCTTAACTAATGGCCTCAAAAAACTAGATGTGTCCTCTGTGATAAATTTTCTTTTCTCTATATTGCCTAGTGAAACCTGTTCAGTGTGATTACAATTTTAGGAAGTTTTGAATTCGTGACATGCTTTAAAAATAAAACTTTCTCTAAAAATAATTCTTTATAGGGGTGCCTGGATGGCTCATTTGGTTAGACATCCAACCTCAGCTCACTTCATGATCTCACAGTTTGTGAGTTGGAGCCCTGCATCTCTCAGCCCAGAGCCTGCTTCAGATTCTGTGTCTCCCTCTCGCTCTCTGCACCTCCCCGCCCTTCTCTCTCACGCTCTCAAAAATAAACATTAAAAAAAAAATTAAATGAATAACTCTTTACATATTGTTTTCAGATCAAAGTTCCAACCATCTCCAAATCTGGGGAGTCTGTAATACAATTATTCATATCTCACGACAAGCAAAGATTTTGTTTTGTTTTGTTTTGTTTTGTTTTTTTAATCTGATACAGACCTGGGTCAGTTTCTGTGTCCCATCCATTTGTGCACATATCATTGTGCATGGATCTAAAATCATGACCCTTAACACCGAGGGTTTTTTCTCCATATTTGGTGCCCAGTACAGTGTCAAATAAAACAAGATTTCAAATAATATATATAGAAATTAGTGTTAAGGAATTAATTTTTGATTACAGGTGTTATATACAAATTAAGAAGTTTCTCTTCACAGGATTTTGTGAAGCAAACAATATTATGTAAAGAACCATGTATATTTAAGACAGCATCCATATTTGGTAATATAACTTTTGATTACCTTTTCAGGAAGAAAAAATGACAAAATAAAAACCATTTCCTCTGGGCAACGTCCTTACAACTTTGAGCTTAACTACTCATAAATTAACATAAATTTACTCTAGGTGTTTTTTTGGGTTTTTGTTTGTTTTAGTTTTTCTTTGGTTTGAATTTAAGTTAAGATCTCTGGAGTGGGGTATCGTGTGGTTACTGATATAGAAGAAAAACCCTCATCTCTGGAAAATGCAGCACCATTCTTCTGTGCTGGGACACAGTGTGAGGAAAAAAATTGTCTCTACCAGTCCTACTCTAGCCCCAAATCATCATTTGCTTTATGGTTGAAAGAGGGCGAAGGGCACACAACAAACGAGTTTTAAATTCGAAGTTAAAATATAGCAAGGGTTCTGTTGAACTGTTTGCTGCCTGACACATCTGTGTCTGATTTATTTGCACTTAAATGGCGAGGGTGTTTTGCTCTCAATCTTGTGAATTTGACTAAAACGACTCACTGGTTGAATGTCTCCATTACATAGTAACCACAGGAAGTCAGGGTTTGATGGGTACTGATTCATTAAAAGTGGACCTGAGTTTTCTCAGCCTGAGCCTCCTCCCCCATCAGGAAAATTACCTAAGAGAGACACCGCTTTATTCACGTTTTCACCTCCTCCGTCTGCTGAGACACCCAGTTCAACATCCCACACCTTCCCTTTTACCTTCCCTTCTGGGGATGGAGCTGGGGGGGGAGGGGGGGGAGTTTAGAAGCATTTTATGGCCTGATGTATGCAACTTAACACTTATCTGGCGCTGACTTGTCATTTTGGTTGCAAATGTCAGAGTGTACCACAAAACTGTAGAGAATAATATGACAAACAGCCCTGTACCCACCATACGTTTTTACATCACTATTTTGCCACATTTGTTTCATATTTTTCCGGGGAAGGGAGACATATAAATCAATTAAAGCCTCCTGTAGTCACCTCCCTTCTCCCGACTTCACCTAATCTGAGGTTACTCTTCCACTTGCTGTTCTTCCCAGTTTTATGTATATATTCATAAACCAAAGAAGAATTTTTTTGCTTGTTTATGAAATTTTATGTAAATGACATCTTAATGTATTTTTGCAGCCTCTCTGAGTCACATCCAGTTTATACAATTTATCCGAAGTGATACATGTGGCTCTATTTCGTTTATTGTAACTACAGGGCAGAATTCTAGTATTGTACATTTCAATGGCACTTTAAATTTAAACATTCCCTTGTTATTTAAGTTATTTGTGAGGGTTTTTGTTTTTTTTTTTTTTTTTTTTAGTATTTCAAACAATGCTATAATTTAATTTGTTAAAGTAGTCTCCTTATGCACATGTACAGGAGTTTCTTGGACAAGTTAAATTTCAGGCTATAATGACTATCGTGTTAAATAATGTAGGAGGAATGTTGTATGGTTTTTTCAACAATAGTAGATTTTTCCAAATCGCTGTCCAAAGTGTTACATTGTTTTTACACTTGTCTGTAGTCAATTACTACTTTTGTTACTCTACATCTTTGGTCCTCTTCCTCTACATTTTCTTTTTCAAATGTAATGTGGGATGATATCTATTGCTTTTGTTTACCTTCCCTCCAGGAATGTGGAATACGATAATATTTTATTAATTTTGTTGGCTCTTGGGTTTTTCTCATCTGTGATTTGCCTGTTCTTTTGTTATTCTTTACTTGTATTAGTTAGTGTATTTCAAATTGAATTTTAGGGAAACTGTATATATTCTGGATATAATCCTCTGTCAAGTAAGTAGGCTATAGATATCTTCTTCTCCCAGTATGTGGTATGATTCTTAGTGTGTCCGTTCGTTTTTACAGAGGTTGAAATTTTAATATGGTCAAGTTTATCATTTTGTTTCTCTTCAGTTTTCTAAGTGTTCTGTATTGTTTTGGAAATTGTCGTTGTCCAGAAGTTTCCAGAATATTACTCTATATTTTCTTCTAAAAATTGTAAAATCTTACTTTTCACATAATGTCCTTACAGAAATAGAATTTAATCTGTCTGTGGTCTGAGTAGAAACTTTAAGTTTTTTCTTCTTCAGCATGGATAATCAGTTGTCTGTACACCATATATTGAATGTTATATTGTTACTCCCACTGATCTCTAATGCTCCACTTGTCAGAAATAGATTTTTTTACACATATATGGGTCTTTTATGACCTCTCTGTTCTAGTCTACTGGTCTATTGTCTATCCCAACATAAGTGTCACATTTTGTTTTAATTATGATTTCTTTGTTTTAGTCCTGACACATGGCTGGTGAACATACCATATTGCTACTCTTGAAATACTCTTGGGACAATTCTTGACCTGTGATCTTGCATATATTTTCCAGATTCTGCTTGTCAATTTTCAGGAAAATCTCTGTTGAAATTTGATAGTGATTGTATTGAAGGAATAGATTAATTTAGAAAAAAATGTATCTTTTTATATTCAGTCATGTCTCTCTGAGTCGTAAATGCATTCACAATACCGGACCCTTGTTCCGCCTAGAGATTTAATCATTGTACTCTGAATCAATACAATAAAGTAAGTTAGGACAGCAAAAAAAAAAAAAAAACAAAAAACACATAATTGTTAAACATTAAAACTTTTGTATAATTTTACTCAACTTAAAATAGTATTATATACTCAGAAAAGGCAGTGTAAAAAGTATAAATAAAACAAAATTTCGTTTAGGAAATATAATGGGCCAAATGTAATCCTTTATGTGCATATCATTGCTTCTGAGGTTCATTTAATCACTGAACTTCTTAAACTCACTTATTTTTTTCTTGGTATTCTATATCATAATTGTGAAATAAATTACTGGCATGATACTTTTAAAATTTCAACAATTTCCATAAGAGAACAAGAAATCCATAAGAAGTAAACATCTTTTAGCCAAAAAACCAAACACGGTCATTTGGTTTTAAAGATAACTCGTATCTATATTATTATTATTATTATTATTATTGATAATTAAATCAAATTTGTTTGGAAGATTTTTGGAAAGCTGTTTGGAGCCAAGATAAGAATATAATGTTAAGACCCTACTGTAGCTTCATAAAACTCTTAATGAATCAGCAGGGTCCTAGAATAGGAGAGTAAAAGTTTAAAACCAATAATATCCGCTGTTTGCTTTTAAATTGAGCAAGGATTGTATGAAAAGTTAGCTTCTCCCAGGCCATTGCACCTGTAAAGAATGAGTTCAATTTTGTTCGTCCGCGTCATTCTGTGAGAAGTATGCCTGTGGCATAAATTCTAATTCATGGAAATTCTTGGTTTCTAGTTGTTTCAATTGTAGGTGACATCGATCCAGCTAGCTAGCTCTTTGTAGAGATGAATTGACAGGGTTTCTGGCAAGAAAATGCTGTTGGATTAATGGTTGACAATCAGTGATTGGAGTGAAGGTGAGGCTAGCTGTTTCTGGAATGGTGGTTTTGTTAGCAGTTGGCCTCTGGAAATCCCTGTTATGAAGAAGTCTATGGTAGAAGATATATTCCAGTAGTATTGTTAGAAGACACACTCCTGTGTAACTTAAGGGAGAATGTTCCTAGGCAAGAAAGTCTTTATTTCTGCTTATGCTTTTTTGGCATATGTTACAGATGGCATGGCAGTGATCAAGGTTGGAGATCAAGAAACACACCACACAGATGAGTCAGCTTCCTTGTTCTTGTTCCAGGGGGATACCAGGTACGGATTGGTCATTAGCATGAGATTTCTCAAAATTCCTTAAGCTGGTGTGCCAGGTACACGTGACACAAGATCACATTTCATGTTAATACAAAGATTTTCTAACAAATATTTAGCAATCTATCTTATGGAAAGAAAAATATAAGGTACCTGGGCTGGTAGGTTGTAATATATTATTTTCAGGGTTCAGTGCCATCATACTTACCTTGTCAGATATTAAAGATTAGCTATGTTGCCAGGACAAAGAAATATATTTCTCTTTTTTATCCATTTAGTTTGAAATTAATCAGAGGAAATTATGTTTGAGTCATAATATTTCTGGTAGAAATATCAAGAAAACTAAATGATTGCCCTGTCTTGTACATTTTTTGCTAAGTGTAACTAATAATCCATATTCTAATTTGATTACTTTTATTAACAAAGGTAGCATACCTTGAAATATTTATATAAGCTCAAGTGATACTGCTTCTTGATGAACAATTGTTTCTATTCTTAAATTTCGGATTAGTCTGGTCAATATGCCATAACAGGCTACATTTTAGTGGGTGTGTGAATTGGAGTGGTTTTTTTGGAAGCAAGGATATTGAACCATCTTTAATATTCATGCCAGACCTTCAGTCAGCCAGTGTTTTAGCACATCCCATATATTCGGAGAGTGTTTTTACAGTCAGACAGATCAGTATTTAAGTTCAGCTGTTGTACGTATTGTCTGGATATGTTGTTTAACTTTTAGTTTCTTGATGTTCTCAGTAGGGAAACTGAGATAATAATAGTCAGACTTAGAAACAATGTACCAGAAATACAGTGTTTTTCATGAGTGGTGAATATAATCATGTTTACTTTCACTTTGGAGATCTTTGATGGTAAGAAAAATATTTGCAATATTAACCTTGAATTCTGTGTCCCCCATATGTGGACATACTTAAATAATTGACCATAGTCAGTTCTGATCTCGGAGCTGCAGGGATGCAGAATATTTCTAATTAACAGAGCATCAAACTTAGGTCACAAAACTCTGACCCAAGCCATCTTCATCACTTTAGTCCAGTTACTCGTGTTCTCTAAGTTTCCTTTTATCTCGTCTGTACAATTGAGAGATTTCAAGACCTGTCTCACAGAGTTAACAGTGAGTGACAGTTACTTATGTTTATTTTTTATATGCTTTGTTAATCTTACAAAGTTCAGACTTCCTATAAGGGACTATCGAACTGTTAGAGCCCTCTGCGATAATGGAAGTTATTTTAGTTTTAGTTATCAGGCTTGAATAAATTTCAAAAACAAAAAACCTTAATGCCTGAAGTAAGTAAGCCATTTTTCATTTAAATGTATTATCTCCTGGGGCACCCAGGTGACCAATCTGTCTTGATTTCAGATCAGGTCATGATCATCCTGGTTCATGAATTCAAGCCCCACATCAGGCTCTGTGCTGCCAGTGCAGAGCCTGGTTGGGATTCTCATTCTCTCTTTCTCTCTCTCTCTTTCTCTCTCTCCCTCTCTCTCTCTCTGTCCCTCTGAATAAATAAATAAACTTAAAAAACAAAATACCCGTACTACCTCCTAACTGTAAAACCATTGGCTAATCTTTTAAAAGTCTTCTCATTTTTTCTTCTTATCAACAGTATGTTAATCAGTAAACCTCACATCTGATTAAAATTTATAGGTGCACATACAATGAATATCTGTTCACGTAACTTTCATGGTCTATTAGTCGCTGAAAACACATCTTGTTAGTGACCAGAACTGTGGTGTCCGATGTCTTGCTTTCAGTGTCTGGGCTAATCTTTCTCATCAACTCCTTTTGTGTGGGACTTTTGACAAATCACAAAAGCTTACCGGATCTTGAGCATTAAATGTATGGGATCCTCCATTAGACCCTTCTATAATGCATACTTCAGAGACACTTTACTTGTTGAAGAGATGTGGGGGAGAGGATGAACCTTGGGATGAAACATGGTTCAATTCTAGGTTTGGGAGGCGGAGGTGAAGCAGTACATGAGCCATGATAAGCTGAGTATGTTAGATAAAATGAAAATTCAAACACTAGAATTATGGGCTAAAGAAAAAAAACTAAAGGGAAATTAGAAAATATTTTGAACAAAATGCAAATGAAAAAGCAATGTACCAAAATTTATGGGCTGCAACTAAAGTAGAGCTTAGAGGCATGTTGATAGGATTAAGTACTTATATTTGGAAAAAAGGATCCAAAGGCATGAGAAACAGAAGAGAAAATTAAGCTAAAATAACTGAAAGCAAGGAACTATTAAAGATAAAAGCAAAAACCAAACAGAAAGCAATAACTGATTATGACAGAAAGCAGACAGGTGGTTTCCTGGAGCTGAGGTTGAGTAGAAGAGAAAAGTGGGCAAGAGTCAGTGGGAACTCAAGGCACGAAGACAGTATTCTCTATCTTGATTCTGGTTGTGGTTTATACAGTTGTATATATTTGCTATCATTTCACTGTACATATAAAATAGGCTGTTTTTATTACATGTATGCTATATCTTGGTAAAGCTGATCTTAAAAAAATTCTTAGATATTTTTGGAAATGGGACAATGAGTATTTGAATACGAAGCAGTTGTAATATATAAAATAATGTGATTGCTTTTTAAAATAAGGAGTCCTTATCTATTAGAAATACATATTGACATGTTTGTGTATGAAATAATAGAACTGCTGAGATTTGTTTCATAAGAATGTTAGTAGTTCGGAAGTATTTGGGGATAGAGATGAAACATAATTCCTGTGAGTTGATGACTGTTTAAAGTAACTTATGAGTAAATAACATTTTTTATTTAAAAAAAAAAAAAAGGACTGTGAGGGTGATTACATGGGGTGAGAAAAGAAATGAGATCAGGATGAATAAATTATGGCACTTTAACGAAAGGACCATCTCAGGGCTCCTCTCTCACTTGTATGAGCCCCCGCCAAAGCTCCAGGAAGTTCTAAGGAATGTGTAATGTTTGCTGCCTTTGTCACCTTTTCAGCATTTGTCATCTGTTGTGGTTTCTTTTGTCCTTTTCATAAAAATTCATCTGTGCCAAATTTTGTATTCATAATCTTATATTTTTCCTTAAAATTGAATAAGCTTCAGGCCGTGCAAAGCCTAAATTCATCCCTGCATGTGCTATTTCTGAACGGGAAGAACATTGAGGTGCATACTGCAGAATTGTAAGACTCTGTTGGGGTGCACTCTTAATATACTTAAAATTTAGATGGAGGTAATAAACAGGGAGTTCAGAGAGAAGAGGCTGTGAAGGAGTGGTGGTGATATTCTTAGGAATGCCAGCAATAATGAAGGATTCAGATGTGTTGCCACATGTATTCAGTGACTGCTTTCTATGGGTTTATCCTAGAATGATGCAAAGTGATATAATGCTCCCCTGCTTTCAAAGTGCCTACCATCTAGAGAGGCAGTGGATGGAAGGTACTCACTGTGAAGGTAGCGTTTGATCAGGTGTCAATGAATAAAAATGTAAAATAAATCCAAAGAACTAGGAAAAAATAGCTTTAAGGAAAAACAGTATATTTCTTTAATGGCTTTTTTTGGGGGGGGGAGGAACTGTATGTTTTATTTTCATTTTAATAAGAGAAAGCTAGAAATTCAGAATACAGTAGTTGATTCTGCAATCATTAGAACCAGTAAAATACTAAGTGGAGCTTACAGATATGGCTCTTCCCATCCCAAAGAACCCCAGGTAACCTTGCGGTAATTTCTAAGGGCAGATTATAAACTCTCCAGGGCAAGGAACTGTTTAGGAACTAAAACAGATCTTTACAGTCTTTCATTTATTCCATTTGTTAATTTTTAAAATAGTTCAACATAGTTAGGGTATTCTACTGTGTTCCCAATAGAGTAATGAGTGCCGAAGCAGAAAGAACCTTCTGTGGGATTGCAGGCTTTTGTGTCAGCACAAATTCAGATGAAAGCCTTTTCATATGGAGAGTAAGTTCCACTGAGCATTGGAAGAAAATAAGATTTCTCTTATTTTCTCTTAGGCTACTTTTGTTTTCTTTTACTTTCTACTCTTTCCCGGATTCTACTCACTGTCATTATGGCCCTTGAGTCTGCTGAGATCAACGATTGATCCAATTATTTCTATAATTTTTTTTTTTTTTTTTTTTTTTTTTTTTTTTTAGTACATGCTGCATAGAGCAATCTCTGATGACCCTGTGGGGACATTAATGAGGAAAGCATGAACTGTACATTTTAGTAGCTGAGACAGAAAAGAGCAAAGTTTTTTTTTTTTTTTTAAGTACTCTATATTGAATGGTAATATGTGCTGAGGAAAGAAATATAATAAGGAGCATAGATCCAGCTTGTCAGACAATCGGGTTGCAAACTTAGAGGGGATGATCACGAATGACCTTACCAAGCAGGCCGAAACTGAGTGAAGTCCCCAAGGAGAGGAAAGAGTGAGCCAGAAGTTACTGACATTACAGGAGACAAATGAAAAGGGCAAAGGCCCAGAGCAAGACCATACCTGGTGTGTGCCAGGAACAGTAAGATTGCAAGGAGGCCAGTGTAGCTGCAGCTAGTGGGCATGTGAGGGTGGACGGTGGACGTTTTGGTCAAAGTAGTCAAGGAGATAGAATCTTGTGGGCCACTGTAAGGACTTCAGCTTTTTTGTTTGTTTGTTTGTTTATTTATTTATTTTGAGAGAGAGAGAGAGAGAGAGAGAGAGTACAAGAGCATGCAAGCAGGGGAAGAGAGAGAGAGAGAGAGAGAGAGAGAATGAGAATCCCAAGCAGGCTCCATGCTGTCAACACAGAGCCCAACATGGGGTTCACGAACCAACACGGGGCTCACAACACGGGGATATTACAGACCATGAGATCATGACCTGAGGTGAAACCAAGAGTCAGATGCTTAACTGACTGAGCTACCGAAGTGCCCCTAGGACTTCAGCTTCTCCTTGTGCGGGATGAGAAGCCACTAGGCTGACAAACAAGCTGAATGGCATTTTTATTCACATCATTTATTGTTTTTTCCTCATATTTTTATTTAAATTCTAGTTAATTGACATATAGTGTAATACTGTTTGCAGGAATAGAATTTAGTGATTCATCACTTACATATAACACCCAGTGCTCAACCCGAGTGCCCTCCTTAATACCCTAAATGACATTTAAATAGGAACACTCTGAGTGCCATAACTAGAGTTATTTGAAGGGGTGAAGGTCGGAAAGAAAAGGAGTTTGTTAGGAAACTGAAGAAATAATCCAGGTATGAGATGTGGCTGTTAGAACAAGGTGGGAATGGGGACATAATGATAAATTATTATATTACAATGTGCATATATCTGTATACACACACAATACAACATGTGTGTTAAATTTCAGCTCAGTGAAAATGACCTCAATATGTTCATTAACGTGTATACATAGTATTCAGATTTAGTTAGCCAGAAGTCACTCCACCATATTTTTAAAACGTAAATCCCTACATAACAGTTCTACAGAGTAAAACATGAAAGAGACTGACTCTAGCCTGCCAAAGTGGGAGGGCCACAGGGGAAGGAAGGCGTAGACCCTCTCCAAATTTTATTATTGAAGCCTTTCCTCTTATGTCTTACATTTTCAAATGCATTGAGTCCAAGTTCACTGTGACCTACCAGGCCTGTGGTAACATACCCCAACCTATGGGAACTCATGCTGGTCCATTCTTAACTCACATCTCTCAGCTCCCCACCCACCAGCCCCACTGGAGTTCTCTAATCCTGGAGCCAGAGTTTTGTCTACTTTCCATGATGGTCCTGCTCCTCCCTGGGAGATACCATGTCAGAAATCGTAAGTGATTGACATCGGTGACCCAGAATCTACTCCCCTCTGTGACACACACTAAACATCTGTCAACTTGATGTGATTAGTTTTATCATAATTAAATACATTTACTTATATTGATTTTACACTTTTAGGGTTTCATTATTAGGTTCTATGTATCTTAAATAGCAAAGAATCATGTGGGATGCAGTTATTCCTGAACTTAGAAGACGAATCAGGAGACCTGGCTTTTGAAACTGTCACTAAATACGATTTCTAAAGCTGAGGTTTCACATTTGTAAAAGTAAGCATAGTTACATTTACCCTACCTGTTTTACTGGAATGCTGTGAAGATAAAATGAGAAGAGGTGGTCAAAATAACTGTTAAAAAAAAAAAAAAAGTCTCATATTGATGCTATTAACACAAGTGAAATAGATCTAATTTTATTTCTTTTAAGCAAAAGGACTTCTTAGGGGCACCTGGGTGGCTTAGTCGGTTAAGTGTCTGACTCTTGATTTCAGCTCAGGTCATGATCTCATGGTTCATGAGATCAAGCCCCGTATCTGCTCAGTGTAGACACTGTGGAGCCTGCTTGGGATTCTCTCTCTCTCCCTCTCTCCCTGCCCCTCCCTTGCTTGTGCTGTCTCTCTCTCTCAAAGTAAGTAAACTTTTTTAAAAAAAAATGACTTCTTATAATTAGCTGGTGTATGTATGAATATCCTTTGTAATTCATATAGGATAGATTGCCATTAGTTTTTTTATGGTTGTAATCATGTTTGCTAATGAAATAGGGGAACTAATTTCTCTACATGAATGTTAGCTGGAGAGAAAATAGTTGAGTTTTGTTTTACATCAGTTGGCAAATACTGCTGTTAAACTGTTGTCTTCTTAGGCAATTCTCATTTTTCAGTGGAAAAATCAATTATTGTAATATGTTATATAAAATTATATATCTATTGAGATTTCATTTTACATATTAAAAGTAATTGAGAACTTTTGGAATGAAATTTTATCATCCAATGACATCTGTTATTTATCGAACACCCATCAAGCCAATGTAAATTATTTGCTAATTTTTCTTTGAGACATAAAAATTAGGATATTGGCACTTCTTATGAAGTAACACCTAATTCATTGTATTTCTTTAAGATTCTCTCTGGATGGATGATAAGATGGTTATTGATTCTTTTTTGCTTGAAATGGCTTCTTTATTTCTATCCTTTGGCTTCTCAAATGATGAAAGAATTTATACATTAAAAGTACACCATTTTAATCTTGATTATACCATTCATAATAATGATATAGTATCTTTGGCTCAAAAATAAGCAAAATACAAAAACTTAGTTAACTTTTTTGTGCACAGCAGTTGACCATGTTGCAATATTTCAAGCGATGAGTAATTAGGTTATGATAAAAACTCCCTACTTCTTTGTCAAAAGAAATACTTTTTCTTATACTCTAGAATAAGTATATTTGCATTTACTTTTGTTTTTAAATTTTGATTGAGAGATTTCTTTTTAGAATTTTCCTTTCCAGAGTTATTTTTTTTTATCTGATTTGAAGTTGCAATTCACTGATCACTGCAGTGATCACTGCACTGTTCTGTGCATTCTGTCAAATAATAATTTGAAATGGAATTTATTTTGTCCTTATATATGTATTCTCAGTGAAGATGAGGAGGAGGAGGATGATATTGTCACTGGTCCAGATAGTTCCTGTATTTATTAGGAAATACTTAACCAGAATAAAGTGATGATATTTTAGGTTAAAATGCATAAGTAGTGGGATACCTTTAAATAACATTCAGAAAAAGAAAGTACAGAATATATGAATATTAAAAAAGGTTAAGAACATAATTAAAGTTAATATCCTTAATAGTTCACTAGAGACACTTCAAGTAACAATTAAGGCAAGCACTTCTCTGGGGTGCATGGGTGGCTCAGAGAGTTAAGCATCTGACTTCAGCTCAGGTCATGATCTTATGGTTTGTGAGCCCGAGCCCCATGTTGGGCTCTGTGCTGACAGCTCAGAGCCTGGAGCCTGCTTCAGATTCTGGGTCTCCTCCTCTCTCTGCCCCTCCCTCGCTTGTGCTCTGTCTCTTGAAAATAAATAAATGTTAATTTTTTTTTAAAAAAAGGCAAGTATTTCTCATGCACAACTGCATCATTTAGCCTAACTTCCTATGTCCATTCAATTAACTATGTATCTATATAATCATGAGTGCATTTTGGATTAGTCTGTTACTGTTAAGTGGTCATGGTATTTTTCAGGTTTGATGGTATTAATCTGTAATACCACTGAATTAGAAAGTCACTAGAAAACATCCACTCTGGGTGTTTTAACAGAATGAATTGGGAAATTAAGAAAAGTTTATAATATTATGAATTTCAATCTACTTTAAATGAGATGATGACATCACATACCTTTCTTTCATCGGATAGCTCCACATGTTACATGATTTTCTTGGGATCATTCAAATTTACTAATCTACCCATCCCCTTTCCCTACCTTGTTCAGCCACATTCTGTTTTAGTCAGTTTCAAATAATACATCTACTTCTAAACACCATAAATTGTAGCCGTGGAGTAACTGGCATCTGTACCAATCCTTCCAATACATTTTGGACTGCAATACTAGATTATTTTAATGATGGTTAGAGTGATTTGAAACAGAATCCTGTGATGATAACCTTCTTCACATTAGACACAAATCATGGTTAATTATATTCCTCTTTACCTTAACTCTATTTAAAAGGCATGAATTTGCAAAGCCATACTGGAGTGCGAGAAGCACATTACTTTTTCCTGTAAGTCTTCCCTTATTATTATCATTATTTGATATTTCCTGCCTCACAAGCCCTGGAGAAATCCCGATAAGGATGTTATATATTCAGAACACTGGGGGATTGGCCCCCTGTACATTGATCCGCATCACGGAGAGAGCAGTTATCTGACCCAGCACACTTCGTTGACAGTGAGTGGCTCCTTTAACTGTTACAAAGTCTTCCTGAGAGTAGTTCTCCTAGGTTGAGCCACTGAATTCAAGGTCGACTTTGCTAAGGGTACTACACAAAATTTTTTCTTTGAGGTAATGCCATCTTCCCTGAACAATTTGAGCAAGCATAGTACCTTTACAAACTCCAACCACAATTGTTGGGGCCATCTCCTGTTTAGAACTGACTTTCTATCCCCATTTCTTTTACCCATCCAACATTCTTTTTTTTTTTTTACCATTTTTTTTAAAAATGTGATTATTAATCTTAACATGAGATCTACCCTCTTCACAGATTTTCACTTGTACACTGTAGTATTTTTATCTACAGGCACAGTGTCGCTTATCAGATATCTAAAACTTGTCTTGAATAACTGAAATTTTATACAAGAAACACCTCGTTTCTCCCTCCCCTAAACCCTGGCAACCGCCGTTCTACTCTTCACTTTTATGAGTTTGACTGTTTTAGATTTCTCATGTAAATGGAATCCTGCAGTATTTGTCCTTCTGTGACTGGATTGTTTATTTCTCTTAGCATAATGTCATCATGGTTCATCCATGGTGTGTCATACTATAGGATTTCTTCCTTTTTAAAGGCTGAATAGTATTCTACTCTATGTATAAACCTTATTTTCTTTAGCCATTTATGTCAATGGATATTTAGGTTATTTCTACATTTTGACTGTTGTGTATGCAACTATAATGAGTGTGGGAGTGCTATTATCTCTTTGAGATACTGTTATTAATTATTTTGAATAAATGCCAAGAAATGGGAATGGCTAGATCATGCCATATTCTATTTTTAATTTTTAGAAAACATCATACTGTTTTTCATAATGCCTGCACCATTTTGTTTTCCAACCAACAGAGTACAAGGATTCTAATTTCTCCATCCCTTTACCAACACTTACTTTTTTTTTCTTTCTTCCTTCTTTTCTTTCTTTCTCTCCTTCTTTCTTTCTTTCTTCCTTTCTTTTTTTTCTTTCTTTAATAGTGGCCATTCTAACCGGTGTGAGATGATACCACATTGTGGTTTTGATTTGAATTTCCCTGATAATTAGTGACGTTGGGTAAACCTTCCCACATTCTTTTCCCTTCTGGTAGTGTTCAGAATAATTTCTCATCAGTGTGCTCCTTTAAGTGTGATATTTGCTTATTTTCTGGGAGTGGAGTGGAGAAAAGAGATGAGTCAGTCAGCCTTTTGTTCGTTCCAAGTTGACATTGTTTATCCACCATGAATGGTATATTCTACAAAAACTTTGTTCAACAATGTCTTCATTTTCTGCACATCCAACTCTTCAAATAACATTGTCATATACATAATTAAAACAATGTTTAAATTATCTTTTTATTATAATGAAAAAGGCATTATAAATAATATGTGTTCTTTGTGCTAGGTTTTACATATTTGAACACCATTTATATTTAGGTGGGCTATGAGATAGGTTTAGTTGGCGTAAACCGAATTAGATCTTCTAATTGCTGATACTAGCATTCACTTAAGAGATAGACGGAAGTCATACTTCTGCACTACCGTCAACTAACTGTAATATTAGAAAAGCCATGTCACCTCATGTTTCACCGAGTTCTAATGTATTCTGTAAGAGACGAAAACTAGCGCATCCACAAGGATATTGCTTGCTTTATAACGTTGAGTCTATAAAATAGTTATGACCTGCTTACAACACTGTTTATCTGTGTGATTCTTTTCCAGTGACCTTTTTATTGTTGACCATTAATATGGCAAATTATGTGATAATCTACTTACTTCGTAATTATTATTTTTTTATGATTGACACTAAATCTGTTTTAGATCTGTGATTGTAGAAGCCATGGATTTTAAATAACTCGAGGTACTCAGCCTAGAAAACGAGAGTGGGTAAGCCCAGACAGTTTAACTGTAGTCTTTGATGTTTCTTAGATGTTTTCTTCTGTTTACACTGTTATGAGGATTTTTTATTTTGTAAATTAATTTCATTCAAGAACTTATATATTCAAGCCATATTTTGCTTATTTTAATTGCTTGTTATTCATAAAAAATGTGAATGACAGAAGAAACATGGAAAACGAATTGCTTGACCATACTCCAAATTAATGACAGTTTTAAATAAGATAATTCAACTTCTTTAATTATGAGCTATTGAAAAATATAGCTAAGCTATATAATGTTAGCCAAAAAACTCCTATAAATAGTATTATCATAGCATCTACTTTTGCTTCCCAATCTGCTTCATTTATGTTGGGCTTGTTGTTAACGCAAAATAAAATCTACAATAGTTTAAAGCAAAATACTAGAAGTTACCCCAAACCTCCTATATATGTATGCTTAATACTACTAAAATTTGGAAGAATGTGTATTTATAAAATTTACATTAAATATTCTAATGAGTTTAATTCTATTATCTCTATACTGTGAAGAGAGGAAATTCTGATCTATCACATTTTTTTAAAAAATGTATAGTTTATTAGAGTTAAATTTTTGGTATTGTAGATTGAAAACAGCTTTGAGTTTGAATGGTGTTAGCTCTAGGTACTTTGTTTGGCATGTAAGTTTAAATGAAAAATTAGGTTCAGACTACAAATTGAATGTTCCAATCCCTGAGTTAACCAATCCAGAACCAAAGGTAGCAAATGCCCAGAGAAGACAAACTAGATAGGGTAATGCCATGGGGGCCCTAGGGAGCCAACATCAGCCTAAAGAAACAGAACTGGGTGCCTGGGTGGCTCAGTCAGTTAAGCGTTCAACTTCAGCTCAGGTCATGATCTCACGGCTCATGAGTTCGAGCCCGGCGTCAGGCTCTGTGCTGACATCTCAGAGCTTAGAGCCTGCTGTGGATTCTGTGACTCCCTCTCTCTCTCTGCCCCTCCTCTGCTCTTGCTCTGTCTCTCAAAAAATAAATAAACGTTAAAAATTTTTTTTTAAAGAAACTGAGAACAACCACAATGGGCAGTGAGAGGAAATGTGGGGAATGCAGAAGAGAAAAATTAGATGACATGATTGCTGTGCTTTAAAGTCTTAACGTATATAGAGGGAAAAGTTGTAAGTAAGGACAAATAATGAAAAACAATGTGGAAATTTCAGGATCCAAAATGTTTGTTAAAATCTTTACATACAGGGGTGCCTGGGCAGCTCAGTCAGTTAAGTGTCCAACTTTTGGTTTCAGCTAAGGTCATGATCTTATGGTTCGTGAGATCCAGCACCAGAGTGGGGTTCTGCGCTGACAGAAAAAAATCTTTAAAAGAAAAATCTTCATATAAAGCTCCAGCTCAAAAATTGCATTTTCATAAATTGTAAACAAGCAGGGGTTTTGTTGTTGTTGTTGTTGTTCATTTGTTTTTCATTGTGCCACAGTCAAAGTATTTTCCCCTTCATAGAGTATGAGTAAATTAAAACAGTGATCTAGCAACATAATCTCCCTGAAGGAAGCCAATATGGCGAATTAACCAGTTTTGCTGAAGGTCACAGCCTTCCTATTGTGTTTAGAGATTTCCAAATTTGATTATGGAGAAGAGAAGATATCAATGGTCAACTACCAGCAACATGTTGGTTTACAAAACACATTTTTGATGTGTTTACAAAACACATTGTTTCTGAGAATAATACATATTAAAACATGGGAAGATTTTAATTTGTTCATGCTAAGTATCAAACACACACACTTCGTTGCATTTGAAAGCATTATTAAATTATGACTTTTTAAAAATGCAAAATTTTATTGTCGTCTTTTTTTAGAAACTCAGACTACATTCTCAATAAAATAAAATTCAGATCATGTTTCTTTTAATGTAGCTCTTTCTTTTTTTTTTTTTTTTTCAACGTTTATTTATTTTTGGGACAGAGAGAGACAGAACATGAACAGGGGAGGGGCAGAGAGAGAGAGGGAGACACAGAATCGGAAACAGGCTCCAGGCTCTGAGCCATCAGCCCAGAGCCCGACGCGGGGCTCGAACTCACGGACCGCGAGATCGTGACCTGGCTGAAGTCGGACGCTTTACCGACTGCGCCACCCAGGCGCCCGTGTAGCTCTTTCTTTTAATGTAGCAATGTCCTCGTTAATGGAAATTGTTCCAAAGCCTTCTTCAAGCCACGAGGTCATTTTAAACTCAACTCATTCAGGTAGACCAGAGAAACAAGGTCCCTACAAGCATCTAAGGATACTTCTAGAATGGGGACTGGAGAGTGAGGAGGGGTAAAACAGGCAGATAGAGATTGCTTCCATGAAAGTAGCCCCATGTTGATACATTTTATGTACTGAGGCTCTCTTTTAAGTTTTGATGAAACTATGTGTTACAAGAGTTTTGTCAATGACAAAAATGGCAACATTATTATGAGATTAGCTATTCAAGAGGATACTTTTTAACCTTAAGATTTATGCATGTAGATGACTTTTCACAGGAAAACACATCTGGGTTTTTAATGTCTTATCATAGTGGAGACAGTGTCCTTTGTTCTGTAAATAAGCAGAACTCCATTCAAATACTATTTTTTCCCTTTTTTCTCTTTACCAAAGATACCCTTCATCTACTCTATTTTTCCTTCCTGAGTTTCCTCTCTTCCACCTTTCTTTTTTCTTTCTTTCTCTTCATGTTAATGTATAAAGTGGATAAGTTGTAAAATATTTAAAAAGTAACTTTATAAAAGAATAAAATACATCTATCTATTTATTTCTCTGTATCTCTGTTTCTGTGTATTAATACTGCCTAACTTGAAGATGAATGAATAATTAGTATAGCTGATGTGGACAATAGGACCCCGGGAGCTCAACTTGCAGGATTTGTTTACCACTTAGGAAGCCAGGGCTAACAAACATTTCAGCTGAGTTTTTGCTGCAGTTGCTAGTTTATAAAGGATTTTTGAGAGCAAATGTTCAGACTTAAGAAATTAATCTATAGTCATGGTTAATAATATCAGTGGAGAAAATGTACAAAGCAATCAATTTTGATTAATTTATCATATACGTGTAGTTTTAAATTAGGTTTTGGTTTTATTTTGTTCTGTTCTGTTACCCCAGTGGTATTAATTCTCATTCCATAGCACACCAGGCTCACTGGTTCATGTAAGTGTCCTGTATATGAGTGTGTGTGTGGTTTTGTGTTTGTTCATTTATTAACTCATTCATTTTCTTTCATCTCATTTTCTTTTTCCATTCCCGTCTTCTGTTCACGAGCAACTATTATAATTTCTGATACTTCTGATATCTTTGTAAAATATATAATGTTAATTGGTACAAATGTCATTTTAATGTAAATAAAGCATCATTGCCCTATAGACCAGATCCTGTTTCTCACTTGCTTTTACTTGGCAAATGGCTTTAAGATGGATCCACCTTTTGGTGTTAATGCCTGTTACGGCCTTTTTCCTGCACCCTGTACCAAGGGTTTCCATCTTGAGCATTTACTAATGCTCTCATTGTCCATTTCTCCTGATACTGCCCCCTCCTACAAATAGACACACATGAAGATTTCTGGGTCACAGAGTGTACATGCGTATAATTTAATGATGTTCTGCCACATTGCCCTCCAGAGGGATGCACTTATCCATTCCCATTAAAATAATTACATGTTTGTACATTGTAATCACGCAGTTGTTTTCTTTTCATCTGATGTAGAATGAGGGTGAAGCTGAACAAGCATCCAGCAAGTATAATCTCCCTTGGAGTCAGGGTCCCCTAATCCTACATCTTGGTCAACACATGGCATTTTCTGGATTTTAAACTTTTTGCAATGTGATGAGAGCTAAGTAGTACCTCATCGTTGCTTTAATTCATATTTTCTAATCACTGATGAGTCTGGGGTCTATTTTGTATATACTTATGACACTTTTAAAATTCTTTCTCTGTACTCTTAAAAACTGAGAACAAACTGAGGGTTGATGGGGGGTGGGAGGGAGGGGAGGATGGGTGATGGGCATTGAGGAGGGCACCTGTTGGGATGAGCACTGGGTGTTGTATGGAAACCAATTTGACAATAAATTTCATATATTGAAAAATAAAATAAAATTCTTTCTCTGTGAATTATCTTAATTTTACTAACTGCCAAGATATTTCTGTTGTCTTTCTAGTAGAGTTTCATTTTTATGAATTTTTATGGCAACATCAAATATTAGCTATAAGGTGGTAATCATCACATAAGTGACTGTGGAGTGCCTGCTGCATGCTAAGTGCTAAAAAAAAAATAGTTGTGGGGGAAAAAAAGTCATTGGGTTTTGTGTGATACACATTTGGATATACCTCTGAGATTTCAACTGTTAACTCAATAAATTTAATCCATAAGATGTTTGTGATGTAATGTTAAATATTAAATATGGACAGAAATAACATACATGAAATCCTATATTACAAAGAATAGTATATAATAGTTTTAGGAGCATATAAAGTTAGGTAATCCCAGAAGTTATAAAAACACATAGTTGAGAAAGTTTTATGTTGATTGATTTTCTTTAATTTTTAATTTTTTTAAATGTATTGTCTTTTTTTTGTTTTTAATAACATGTTTAGTGTAAGATTTTGAGCAGCAAATTCTGTCATGAACTGTTATACATTTAATAAAAATTCAAATTATCTTAGTTGTCCTGTTAAGAGTTATTAGTATAGGTACTTTCTAGGGATATAATCGAAACATCACCTGGACAGTCTAAAAGTTGAGCAGTTCATTAACATACATGTTGATATAATTTAAAATAAAGAAAACATAAATGTTTGCTCATAATGCTAAATAATAGATATAACCATTTATATGTACACTGTCTTCCAGGAATTATTTCTAAAACAAAGTCAATAAAAAGTTATCTTAAGATTGGCTATGCTTTGGGGCGCCTGGGTGGCTCAGTTGGCTGAGCGTCCGACTTCAGCTCAGGTCATGATCTCGCGGTTTGTGAGTTCGAGCCCTGCATCGGGCTCTGTGCTGACAGGTCAGAGCCTGGAGCCTGCTTCAGTTTCTGTGTGTGTGTGTGTGTGTGTGTGTGTGTGTGTGTGTGTGTGTGTGTCTCTGCCCCTCTCCCACTTGTGCTCCGTCTCTCTATCAAAAATAAATAAAATGTATTTTTTTTTTTTTTAAAGATTGGCTATGCTTCCATTCAAGTCAATTAAGTGATAAAATACTACTTTAGTGAACCTCCCTATAGCCTGGTCATATTCAACAAATTTTTGCCTGCATTTTAAAAATAGTTTGTAGAATTCTTCAATTAACACTTTCCAGAACATTGTATTTGAAATCATACCATACTCAATTCTCACAACTATTAGAACCTTGTTATGAATTAATAAGGAGTGATTGGTTATATTCACGTGGTTATTTTAGTATGGTTCTTGTAGGATTTTAGAGAGTTGGAGAGGCAATGGATAAGGAAGGTATTACTAAATGATGGCATTCCCTGTAGCATCTGATGCTCACCATTGGAACCAAGAATAAAAAGTTTAAAGTGCTGGCAAAATCTTTTGAAACGCAGTACTGCACCAGCTCTGGTGGGAAACTGAATGAAGAGAAAAGAAGTTCAGCTGGTATACCACGGGAACAGAACAGATCGTGTAGCTTATGACCTCATGTGTATATTATAGTCCAGATTTCCAGTTATCTGTATATTTTTCTCAGCAATTGTATTAATGACCCTAACTAGCTTTCCTGTTTTAATACTAGAAGCATTTTAAATTTCATTGGATAATCATGCTTTATAAATTTGCCCCTTTGTTTTGAGAGGTGAAAAATGAGCAAATTAATCAAGAGAAGAGGCATGAAGATTATGCAGCTACTTCTTTTCATAGAATCTTCTCTTGCCGAAAAGTGACAATGCAATTATAACACTACAATTTGTTTCAATTCAAGATGGTCTCTACATAAATATACTCTTTATCGTGACTTTTAGAAGAGTGGGTTTTTCAGTGTGCTCTTCCTTTTGCTGTGCTAAATTTTTCTTTAGTGGTATCATCATTGTCTTTTATGTAATTTTCTCATTTTATATGTACAACAGCCTGGGATTATTGAATTAAACCTAAGGCCCGTCTGAAGGTAAAGTCTTCTTTGGAGTAAGTTATAGAAAAGCCATTTTTGTTGTGTTATTGTGGACGTTTTTATGGACTTATTTTGCCGTTTCACTGTAGTAAAAGTATTTCCCTTACTTGTTTACAACTGGCAATATGCTTTCCAATATATCAAAATCATTAAAACTTTTGAAGACTTAATTATGCTCTGTTTGGAATTTTCCACGGAAGGCACTGGTGAGCAGTAGGAACTTTCACATAGACCTCTCTGAAGCTCATTGAAAACCTAATTATTCAACAAGTATTTCTGTTTATTTAAATAAAGCCTAGTTAGGGCAGACGATATTTTCTTAGGTAAAGCTGGTAGCATTCACAAAGTTGGGGGCACTATGACTTTGGATAGTCTCATCTAATTTATATCCATTTCCCATAGCTACGTAGTAGAGCCAGGTGATTCTTGCCAAATATGCCCCCCTAGATTATTTTGACAGCTCATCTAAAATAGATGAAAGACACGGAATTTAAAATGTTGAAGTATGATGTTACTACTTTTTTTAAGCGAAAATTATCTTTCTAGATAGGAAACATGAAATGCCCTGTAATTAGTCCAGCAACATAATCGACGCGATCCAGTGCAAAAAGAAAACATAGAGCTCTTTGTTGAAATGTTATTAAGAGTTTCGAAATGACAACAGCGAAGCATTAAATCAAGCGTGGGCCCTTCTGAGCACAGGGCCTTGTGCTTCTACACAGGCCACACCCCGCCGGGGGC